>NW_020230610.1:217500-272500 GCF_003227715.2 Harpegnathos saltator | reverse complement strand
TTTCCCAATTCAATCCTTCTAAGTATTTTTGGACCGGTTTTGCAACGTTGTCGTGTAGCAGAATCAGCTTGTTGTGCCTATTATTCCATTCCGGTCATTTCTCTTTTAAAGGTCGGTTCAAACGTATTAACTGCAGTCGGTAACGACCCCCAGTGATGGTGTGGGGGTTACCCGTTCTGACGTCGGGGTCATCGCCCAATCAGCGCAAAAGGGAACACGACACTCGTGTCCTGGTACGTGTTCTGTAGGTGCGTCGTCTAGGGCACAGCCCTGGGTTGGTTAATAAACGTGCAGGGTCTTCGTGGATGTAACTTTTATTAAAGATCCCCTCACTGGAGCACGCTCGGAACAAAGACGAACAGACTTACTGACTAACGCAGCAGCCAGTCGCGGACCGGAAGAGAGAAACGCTGGTGTGCGATGACCAGAGTCGCGAACGGCGCGTGTTCACACTACAGACGCAAGAAATGCGTATAAATATAACGCACAAGAAAGGGTTCCGCTCGCTGCGGAGAACAACAACCGCGCACGCAAATATCACGCGCTTGCGGGGACTCAGGAACAACAAACGCATGCAATGCGAAGTACAGCATACGCGCGAGAGACGAACACGTGAACACGTGAACGGCGTGTGTCACGCTGACCAAAAAACAAACGCGACGTGCGATCACGCGACGGCGCGCGTGGCCTCAGCGGCTCGGCACGCGGCGTACGCGTGGCCGGCTCAACCGGCGGAACCCTTGAACGGGCGAAGGGCGCGCATGGCGCGACCACGGAAACACACGCGGAGAGAATGAACCCGTGGAAGACGCATGCGGGGATGTGCACGCGTGAGAAGCTCGCGCGCGTTGGCGAGCGGGCGAGGCGAACACGAAAGAAATACCTGGCGTCGCACCGTTGCGCTGACCATGAAGAAGGCTCGCTCGTGCCCGTGAATTCCTTTAGCAAAGGGCAGCGGAGGAGGCTCGTAAGCCGCGGCATGTAGGCGGTCGTGCGAAGTCGGCGGGGCGGAGACGGCTGACCTGGCCTGCACCGACACGAAAGCACTGACTGGCGGCATCGGGCCACGCACACTGGCATCACAGTAAGAGGCGCGTCTTAGAATTACATGTCCGCGCTGAGAACGGCACTCGAAAAACGGCGAGATCGCTACCGGGCTCGAGAACCGCACCGAGAAGATCGAACTGCTACGTCCGCTCGATGTCGGGTCTTGAGAAAAACTACTCACGTGCGTCCGCGGCATGTGGTCGCAAAACAAAACACTGGGTTCAAAAGAGTGCCCTCGGCTGGAGCGTCTGCTTTCGACGGCTCGCCTGCGGGTCTGCTAGCGGCGCGGTAGATGACGGGAGTGGCTCGACCGCCACAATGGTTTCGGACGGTTTTAGAAGCTCATAATAAATAACGCCCTTCTAATCCCATAGATATATAACATAACATTTGAACCGTGTATATTCTGTTTTGGAGTTGATGGGTATTCCCGTCGGGTTCCGCCGACGGCGATGGCGCGGTATCGCATAGCGTTGTGCGTGGAGGGCGCAAGTACACGATCTTTAATCACTATAAGTGCAGGAGAACAGAGAAGCCGATCGCGCAAGATTATGCTTAAACTGCTTATTCTTATGTACAATAAACAGCCGTACCCTGCAGCGAACAATTTTGCGATCGAGCGGGAATCTTGAAGCACCTTTTTCAGCTTGTAAGACGCGGACGGAGATCTTGGGAAGTGTCTGACTGGACGCCCAATGGACGGAAATCTTCGCTGTAGACCGGCAGACGTAAGGTGTTTCGCGACAAACGGTGCTCGCGGACGCGACGTTCGCCGACGGCGCACGGAAAATGGATATAATTTCACCTAGTATAATACAAGACACAAAGTAACACAAGTTAAACGCATTGAGTGCTCGATGTACCGATGGGTATGCGATCGAGCGTCGGAGAGTGGCTTGCGAACCAGGCGCGTAGAACAGAGAGCCACTTCACGAAATCGTAACCGAGTACAACGATGCAGCTATGACGAAATAAGGCACTGATCGCGCGAACAGAAAACGAGTGAAGCTCTCGCCCGCCCGTTGGTCGGAAGAAAAGACAAATAAGAAGAGAACCAAGAGAATCTTCAGTCTCACTATATCTTTTTGCAGCTCTACAGCTGGCAGATAATGATTGGCTGTAACTCGTTCACGCCGTGATCGCATGTTTGGAATCTGCCCGGTATATACAGCTAACGCGGGAATAAATATTGTTTTGAGGAGCGTTCCTCGCTGGGGATCTCGTGGTCCAACGTTCGGCGACGAGATCTCCGCTAGCGCTGAGCATGCATCGATCACGCGTGAGCTTCGTGATATTGAAGCTAGAAGAATATTCCAGAAAACTATCGTGTACGCTATGAACCCCGAACAATGAACCTACTTCATTTGGCATCACTCATGATTTCAGCCGTTTGGGGTTGTTGTAGTAGATCCATTTTTTATCATCAGTGACAATTCGATGCAGAAAACCCTTCTTTTTTTGTTCTTGAAGCAGCATCTCGCACATCACCAAACGTCTTTCAATGTCTCTCTCCTTCAATTGATGTGGCACCCAATTTTCAGATTTTTTGACCATTCCCAACGCATGTAAACGTTTTCCGACGGTAGATCTATTAATATTTAACTCTTTTGAAAAATCTTCGAGCGTTCTCGATTCGGATCTTCTTCGAGTAAATCTTCTGCATCTTCAAATTTTTTAGGTGCCAGTAGTATGTGGGAAGGTATGGCCCGTCAAAACATTTCCCCTCAACTCGACCCGCCGGCGCCACTAAACCAGGCCCACCGGCGCTGGCGGGTCGAGTGGAGGAGGAATGTTTCGACTGGCCATACCTCCCCACAGGCAAAAACTAATCGACTTTTGAAATAAGCAAATTATGGCCGACATTATTAAGGAGTTGGCAATTCTGGCTCTTGATCAGCTACTTAATTTGCATATTGCATTTGCGGAAAAACTCTGTGAGCTCTGCTGGATTCGAATTTGGGACATCTGGCTCTTAAGTCACGCGTCTTATCACTACGCTACTGCTATACCCTGATGGAAACTAGTTATATAGCTTACATACGGAAAGTATCGACGTCACAAGTTTCGATAAACCCTGTAAGGCCCTCTCTGTTGGATTCGGATCGGAGACTTCTGGCTCTCGAGTCAATCCGTCTTACCACCGTACTACTGCTGCTCTCTGGTAGAAACTGTCTTTACGACTTAGTCGTATAACGGGATGAGATGTGCGTGCGTGTGTGTGTGTGTGTGTGTGTTCATCGCCACATGTGTGTCTCTGGAAAAGTCCTGTAGGTCCTCCTCGGATTCGAACCAGGATCCGTTGGCTCTTGAGTCAAGTGTTTTATACGCTACGCTATTGCTATACTCTGATGGAAACTAGCTATATTGTATACTTAAGTACAGTATTGACATCACGCATGGAAAATTTCGAAAATTCTCCTAGGTCCTATGGACTCGTGGCTCTGAGGCCCCTGCTCTTGAGGCGCGCGAGCGTCTGTGCACATGTTCGAGCAGATAAGGATAATTTGGAAGATAAAAACTACTCAGCGATTGTTAGAAGACGATACCTCCGGTCTATGTCTAGCTCAATATTTTTACCTGTGTGTGTCCCCTCGTTTTCAAACTCGAAAAGTTTACAGCAGGTCCTTTTACCGCGAATTGGAGATCACAGGGAAGAGAGAAGAGGCGGAAAGAAAGGAATATACAAAATTTTTATAGAATAACTTCACATTTTATTCTTATACATTTTTCTAATACAGGATTGAACCTGGTACATAGGGATATGATGATCTAGTGATTCACGCTTACATTTACAAAAGATTTTCTTATATTAGGTGCGCAACTAAGTTCTCGCTGTTTTTTTGATGAAAATGCAACTTTATTGTGAAAAAATGGTTACAAATGAATCATTCAAATATTGCCCATCGCTAGCGACAACTTTTTCCCATCTTTCTGGCAGAGCTCGAATACCGTCACGGTAGAAGTGTTCGTCTTTTGAGGCTATCCACGAATCAAGCCATTTTGAGATGTCTTCATATGAGCGGAACTGCTGATTAGCTAGACCATGTGCCATCGAACGGAACAAGTAATAATCGGACGGCGCAATATCTGGGGAATATGGCGCGTGGGACAGGACTTCCCATTTGAGCGTTTCTAAGTAGGTTTTAACGGGTTTGGCAACGTGAGGCCGAGCGTTGTCATGTAGAATCACTTTTTCGTGCCTCTGCTTGTATTGTGGCCGCTTTTCGCGCAGTGCTCGGCTCAATCGCATCAATTGAGTTCGATTCCCCAGTGATGGTTTCGTTCGGTTTCAACAGCTCATAATAAATAACACCGCCCTGGTCCCACCAAATACACAGCAAAACCTTCGCAGCGTGAATATTCGGCCGAGCCGACGACGTAGAAGCATGACCGGGCAGTCCCCATGATTTTGTTCTCTTTGGGTTGCTGTAATGAATCCATTTCTCATCACCCGTAACGATGCGATGAAGAAAACCCTTCCTTTTTTGCCGCTGGAGCAGTTGTTCACAAGCGAAAAAACGACGCTCAACGTCTCTTGGCTTCAAATTATAAGGAACCCAAGTTCCTTGTTTTTGAATCATTCCCAACGCATGCAATCGTTTGGAAATGGCTTGGCGGGTAACTCCTAATGCTGAAGCAAGCTCTTTTTGCGTTTGGCACGGATCCTCATCGAGCAATGCCTCCAATTCAGCGTCTTCGAAGGTTTTTGGCCTTCCTTCACGCGAACGGTCGTCAACATCGAAATCACCGTCTTTAAAGCGACGGAACCAATCACGGCACGTTGTTTCACTTAGAGCAGCATCTCCTAAACTTTTTGGAGTTCTCGATACGCTTCAGCCGCCGTTTTTTTCGAATGAAAGAAGAAAAGCAACACTTCCCGCAAATGACGATTATTTGGCACAAAATAAGACATTTTCACACAACCAAAAGTATATGACGCAAAAACAAAATCACTAATGTGTCAAAGCGGTTTGTTTACCATATGTCTAAGCTTGGTTCATGACGTTTTGGTTATGTCACAATCGAACAGCACTTACTACTGGAGCTATCTCTTGAAAAACAGCGGGAACTTAGTTGCGCACCTAATACATTCGTACAATTAGCTGATCGTTTCGTTCGCAATTATTGGTAAACAAATTTTTAAAGGCATTGAGGTTACCCCTGCACATAAAGTAAAGCAAAACACAATAATAATGGGTACAAGTCGTCGATAAAAGACCCTGTAACTGAGAGGTATTCCATTGGTAAGTGGCGGAATTTCTTCTAAGACGCAGGAGAAATCGTGAGTCCCAGGGCGGCATCCCGTAGCTGTCAAAGTATGTGGCTGCTCCATTCTGATCGATGTAGAATGCGACTCAGTGCTATCCTGGACGGTCGTAATTATCCGTATTAGCGACTATTGCCGTCGATCTCGTCCACACCCTCGGTAGTCTGTCGGCTGGATAGACGCCTGTGTATCTGGCATTGAGATGTTGCAGCGCATGTTGAATTTCGAGCGAATTCATTTTATATAATTTCGTTTCACCTCTGGTAACGTGATTGTTATAGTCCTCGACGGTTCGACTGAATGCTCCAACTCAGTATTTGTTTCATTTTTCTCTTCTTCAGTCGATGGCTCTTCACTCCCCGATTTGTAGGAATAGCTATTTTCACTCTCTTCCTCGTCAATTTTGGAGGACAATCATTGAGCCACATAGACGTTGTCACGTTTCCCGATGTTGATTTGGCTTTGTTCGATGTACCAGTGTTTCAATTTGTATGCGTTGCATAATGCACAGTGATAACGATTGTGTTTCCTAAATGCGTGGAATGAGCAAGCTTCTACACGTTCGCTGGATGAAAGATCACTGGACATCGGCGATATTCTCCAGATTATACACGTTTCGGGCTAGTAAATTTTGCAAGTAGCTCGCTTTTTCCTTGCCCTTTGTCATGAAGTCACGAATATGACTCGTAATTTTACGCAACCGCGGATAAAAATATTTCGGATTGCTCTCCCCGTCGTACCACTCGATACCATGATAATTCTGCGAAAACCAGTTATTTATACGCCTTGATTTTTCATTCAATTCCGCAAATGAATACTCTGGGGCTAAGATCCAATGACCGACGAATGACTCATTAATACCGATAATAGCCACCTCCTTGAGCATGTAGACATCATTGCTATCACAGAAACATTGTACTTCGATAATGACATCCATGTTCCCTCTGTATACGCAATTCTGCTTCCCCCGAAACTATACTTTTCACGCCTCGAAATCGACTGGACTTTTTTCTCAAAACTTTTACTCAGGAGGGTTATGATGTTGAAAATCTTTACATTGGAAGGCGAATGACGTCAAAAAGAAAAGTGGGGGGCTCGTTTTATCCGCTGTGATCTATAATGACTTAACGAGAAGAATCTATTTCCAGCACGCTTTCAAATTCAGCGTAAACTAAGCAGTTGATCGTTGTTATGAGAGCTTTTTCGAATCGTATTTCCATTCGCAAACTACCATCTTTCACAAGCTTCCATTGAGCAGCGCAATCAGCCGATAGATCAAGAGTGAGATCGAAGGCGAAAAGAGTATAACCAGCAGGATAATCTTCTCTGGATATAGAAGTAGTTTCATTCAAAAAGTGAATACCCATCCCCGAGAAAAGGGTGTGATACGGCGTAGAGCATCTCGTTACCAGAGAATTTTGGCTGTAATGGCCTGTTAGGGATTTGAGTTCCATCGACATACAGTGAAAAGAAATTTATTCCATAATGTTGGAAATTGAACGGATTTAAATGTCGGGCACCGTTAAATGCTTTGTTATCGACAAAACCGACAATTATACGCTTCGGTATTTGTCCAAGAATGACGTTGTCCAGTCTTTTTCCTACGACGCCACTATAAATCGTGAATGATTTAACTTCGACTCTCGTGAACGGGTATTTAGCAGTAGTCCTGGTCAACATTTTTGTATGAGCGAGTAATATGCCTGGATTAATTCTAGCTCTTCTGATGAGTAGTGTAGTATCTAAAACGCGTATCCGTGATATAGTATTTCCCTCCATAAGACAGAAGGAATCTTTCGAACGAACAAGCCTCATGCGCACTTCGACACCGTTGATCAAGAATTTATCTTGATTGAAGATCGTCGCAGTGACGATGACTTATGAGATCCAGTGTTCGTTCTCCTTGTACAAACTCGGCGGACAACACAAGCGGCTCGCTTGTCGAGTCCGTGATTGCATGGTGTCGCTCCCGGTAGAGCGTCCGTGTTCCCCGCCGTATCGTTGTACCACAGGCACGAAGCCAAGTGGGAGGTTTTTACTGGTGAAGCATAATTTAATAACGCCTCTATGTAAGCGCGGTAAGCGAAAGCATTGTTTGAAGGAGACACGAGCTTTTGGTTGAAATATACGTCGATTTGATTGAACATCGAATGCAGTATATGGTTTACTGGGCCTACTTTTGCGGCGGCGGCTCCTGCTACAGTTTCCGCTTCTACTCGTATGCGTAGCGACAGCATGGTTTGAGCAAGATCTATGTATTCTTCTCCATGCCCGGGTACGACGAATTCGATAGGCGCGTCGTCCGTGAGAGAAGACACGGGTTTGTAGTGAATCCATTGTGAACTCTCAATGCTGGTTTGTATAGGTGGCAGGGTGGAGAGATCGAGTTCGCTCTTTAAACATTCACAGAAATGCGTATGAAGAAAGGACATGCTTCGAAAGCACGCGTCTGTTGTTGCTGTTTAGAAAAAAATGTCTGACACGGTACGCTTCTTGATAACTCCCCGACGTTTCTTAAGGCCTCTCCTGCTTTTCTTCACTGAATGCTTCTTTGTCGACTTCCTCGCTAGCTTCTTACCCCGTTTTTTCCCCTGTACGTTTCTTCGTCACTTTCCTCTTACTTGATTTAGAAGCATTGACTCGACGTTTGGGTGCAGATGATTTACCGCTGTATCCGCTTAGCGTGACGAAAGGAAACTGACTCCGATGTTCGCAGGAGTTTTATATCCAGACCCCTCGATCAGTTTGTTAATATGTTCTTCCGCTCTTCTTTTGAGATTTGAGCCTGATTCCTTGAGGCGCGTTTTAACAGCTGCTTTCAACGGCGTGTTATTCTCCACATCATCGAGTATATTAATCCCTGCGCGTAGAACTTCTTTTCCAACGACACGCGCACCACTGGCCAGATAAGGTAACACACGCCTGAACAGACCACCGAGAAATCTACCGATACCATAACTACGCCGATACTGCGATCCTGCAAAAACTCGCGGAATTCCACCGCCGCGACTTCCCCCGAATTGCGCTTCGTAATACTCTAAATAATGTGTCATATCGTGCTAATCACGACGTCTAAATTGTAATGTAACTGTCAACGTCCCAAATTCAAATGGTATTCTTTCGCCAACCTGATCTCTTATATCTATTTCGATCGTGTGGAAACATGTTAATCGCAATGGAATATAATTCGACGGTGAAAAATGCTTCACCATGTTACGACCGTAGGCATATTTACTACCGTTGTATTCGACGCGGACTACACGGAGAAGAGGAGAATGCACGTCACCCGTTATATAGGACTCGCAAATATCGCAATAAACAAAGAGTTTATCAGGTACACCCCGTACCACACTACCTGGTTCGTGGGAACCATAAGTTTACGTAAACATAAGTTTACGTTTTGTCGTCGTGAAAGCGTAAAACTTTTCTTTTCCAACTTTCTGGGGATTCGTATTACGATCAGTATTGGGATGGTACGCTATACGCCCCTGTATAATTTTCGGCAAGTCGAGATGAATGAATTCCTCTTTCGGTCTATACATATCGAAGCCGAGCATACAAGCCACTTTGTCGGAAAACTTCACGAAATGAAAACTATTGCTTTCTTTAATATCACATGTGCAGTACACCGTTACTTTACTACCCTGATGAGAATCCTGGCGCCAGGCAATGTGCGTTTTGAGTAATGAGCTAGCGTTATTTAAAGACTGTAACAGTTCGCTCACCGTGGTGTAAACACCGGAGGTTATGCGGGTAAGCCCGAATTTGGGTAAATGGCCGTCACCTTTTATGATGACTGATGTTTGCCGTTTTTTGTATTAGTATTTTCATGCGGCAATGAAATGAATACGAGTTCTGTATTTTCCTCGTGGTGCACGTGTAAAAAACTAAAGGGGAATTGAATTTCGGTAAGCGCAACTTCCCATAAGCCAGTCAGCTTCATTTCTTGAGGCAATTCCGTAATAAATGAAGTAGTTGTATTTTCGGGATAGTGTCACATACTACTATTGCTCGGTAGTATCATGAGAAACTGGTTTTCCCCCATCATGGTTTGGAAGCAGCTTTATATTCGAAGCAGCTATCCAGGAATTGAATTTAGAAGGGTAACCCCGCCAGTACGAAAAATTCTTTGTTAGTTCCTCGTCCTCGGTGTCGTATCACCTTATCCACGATAAATTCTGCTTCTTGTAAGTTTTTGTTTACCCCGGCTAGTTCTTGCTCGTAAAATATCCCATCGATCACTTCACCTGACAGATCACTCAATTTGAAGTCTTATTTCGTATTGGTTCTACCCAGACAAATTTGCTAAACACATCGATGATTATCAACAAGTAACAATAGCCCTCATTGTAATTTCGGAGATTAGCGAGTTCAACCAAATCAGCCTCCCACAGATCGTCGATGTTCGTGACGTTGTAATGCAAACGTGGAAATTTATGCCGTGTCGGTCGATGAAGTGTGTATGCATGCGCCTGAAGCCAACGAATAATCTCTTCACGCGTGGAGCCAGGTCTTGCGGCTCGCGAAAGATTTTTTATCGTAGAGTATCCTGCATAGTGTGCAGGATCGTAGTAGAATTTTGCGAGGTCGGTCATTCCAGTGTGTTCCAATTGATCAAACGTCTTTTACTCGCTGATTTAGAAGCGTTGTCGTTCACTTGCGTTTTACGCCTATATTGATCGGAATTTATAAATGTCGCGTGTACACGCTCTGCGTCGCGTTCTTCAGCGAGAGACGTGTCTCCGATAGTACGTTTGCACGTTCGTCCTTTCGTTGGTGGAAGTCGATGTGCATAGCTGTTAGCTGGCGAAGAAGCTATACTCAATTCTAACGGGTTCCAATCTATCACGCATCTTTTACTCATTGGTTTAGAAGTGTCTCCGCTCATTCGCGTTTTATTTCTATTCTCATTAGTTATTACAAACAGAGCCCGTCCATCCTCGTGATCTTTTTCCTCAAGCGACGTCTGGGCAATCTTACGTTTAGATCAAAGCTGCTCGTTAGGTGATGGGAGCGGAGTGCTGCTACCTCTCGGAAGAGTTTCTCTCAATCTCGCGGAAAGATCATTTTCTTCTGTGACTTCTTCCAGTAATTCTCGAATTCCTACAAATTCCGGAGGAGTATCCACTTCACGCAAAAGGCGTGCAAAATGTACTCTCGCTACTGCTCTGCTGGTTTTTCGTTCACAAGCCGCGTCGTTCAAGAGGTCGATGATATTCGATCCTCTCAGAATTCTATCATCTATTGTCACGACTCCTTGTCTGTCCCAGCTTACTCGTCCGGGTACCGCCGCATCACACAAATGTGCCAGCAGCTTGCGCGCTTTAGCTCGGTAACTCTTTAGCACTTTATTCAATATTCTTCCGATACTTTTCTGTTCGTTAGCACGGTGATGACTACGTGTATCGGCACGTGCGTGCTGAGAAACGTTCAACGTCCGATGTACGCCGGTCTCTATATTGGGAATATCTTCATTTGCATCTATACCTGCGTTTTCTTCTACCGCGTTTCCATCAGTGTATTCGTCATCTTCGTGAGGGGTATTTTCCCCTTCCCCAACGTTTTCATCATCGTCGACCTCACCACCAACATCGGGTTTCTTTTCCTTTTTCCGCGTAATCGGCGTTTTTCCCACTCTCGAAAAAAGTATAGATATTGCTGAAGCACCTCTCTATATAATCTCCATTTTTCCCATGCTCCTCCGAGGACCGGAGAGTTGAGAATTCTATGCATCTCTGCATCGAGACGCGACAGGATGGAACCCGGAGTACGCACCGTATTTTCATTCTCTACCGATGCTATCTATGTTCAACCCAGTTGCAGGATTATCTGTCAAAACAGAGGGAATCGCAGTCGAGGAAGACCCCAACGACGACGGCACCGAGGTCGGTGATATATGAGCCTGTTGCTGCAATCTCTCAAGATTATCCGTAGAAATCAGTACCATCTTCTTGGCTCTTTCCATGGTTCAAGTGCGAACAGTCTTAATTATCGATAATTTTGGATAATATAGTCCCGAGTATAGGGCCAATCAGATAAGGTAGAAATCCTCCACGCTGTACTATCACTCTCCGTTTGCCTCTCCAATCGGCACGATTATTAGCGATATGACGTAGCGTTGCTTTGTAACGTGATAGACGAATTTTTTCTCTCCTGCCGAGCGGTACGTTACCTTTGAGCGTGTTGAAGGCGCACTCGCAAATACATCTGATGAAATCACGGTCAGCTTCTTGCAGAAAGGCAGCGCGTTGTTTCTCCGTCAAGTAAAACAATGCCTTCAGAAGAGAGATGTTTTTTTCACCGATGGATCGTTTTGCCAGGCTTGCTGTTTTATCGTTCTTTTTCACATTCGTTCTGCTTCTACCACCCATTGTCATTACGACGACAAGACTGTCGCGGAATAAGCATATGCACGCGCTGACAAGCTAATATCGCTAGCAGCGCTAAAATAAGCTATTCCCGCGGCCGCGAGCGCTACATGAAGAAGCTTATTCAACGTGACGCTTCCGCGGATATGAGTTAGCGGGCCCGCCGCGGAAGGCCCTCTGGCGCGGGTTATAAGCTCATCGCTGTTTCTTCTTTTCTCCAGTATTTATGTAGCTTCACTAGGTAACAGAATCAGTCATTTAGCAAAATGGACGTGCGCTGGAAACATCCTTGGACATCATTTGCGGCCTTACGGATTGTGGGAAAACGGTTTTCGTAAAGACTTTTCTTCATTATTTACTGCAATGGCGGATACCCGTTTCGACAGGATCTTATTTTATTATGCCAAGTGGCAAGAGGCTTACCGGTAACTACAGCATGAAGTGGTGAAATCGGGCCGATGCATGATAGAATTTCGAGAAGGCTTACCGCGCACGGATGATTATTCAAACAACCCGCTTGTCGCGAAATTAGTGATAATATACGATCTCAAGAGGGAATCGTCATCATGCGAAGTTTGTACAAAAGTTTTCCTGCTGAACTACTGTGTACGCAATATACAGATTAGTCATTATTGAGAGAAAACAGTCGTATATTTTTACACAGAATACTTAACTCTATATTTACATTTATACATTTTTCTTATTCTCTAGAAATAAATGTTCAGTTTCGAAAGAGGAGAAGGATCAACCGACTACTCTCTTACGACACCACGTAGCCATATGGCAGAGAGTATCCTATGTCCTTGTTGAATCTACGTTTTAGTAGCACAGGCTTGCACGACTTGCTCTCGTCTCTCGTTATGACGTCGTGAAATGCGGTACGCTGAATCGTTCTAAAACGTAAATTTGTCGACGTTTTCTGTGTATCCTCCTCCTTCTCGTTTTCGGTTATTTTTCTGGCTATTAATAAATTTTTTATGCTGCTAAAATTAATATATTTCGAATTTTCAAACTTTAGGGTTATCCCCTTTACTTTACAAACTTCTTAAGTTTGCGGGGTACGCACAACGTAGGAGTAAAATTTTGGGCCTCCGAATATAAAGGTCTCTATGTAACTGCCTTGACCGTAGTTCTCAAGCTCATCCGTCATCCCCCAAAAATTACCCGTACGCTGTTCGTACTCATTGGGGTTACCGGTGCTCACATATATACAGGAATCGGTGTCATAATATAATACACGGCGGTCTAACTTTTCTAAATATTCGTACAATTTTAGTCGTGCCTGCGCCGTCGTGTAGGCCGCTATTATTACATTTGTCATCGAAGAAGGTACGAGCGCCTCTTGTCGCAACCGCCACGTGACGTAGATCATATCGTCGTTCACAGGCAAAATATTTATTATTTCATGCTCAGGACTCGTGAGCAAAGATAATAAATGTTCTCGCGTTCTAACAATCTCTGTATTCGGTAGATTAGAACGTTGACCGAATTTTCCCCAGAAGGAATTCAGACATAACTTTGCAACCGAATGTAGGCCGGGATTCCGCGCGATATTACGCCTATCGAGAACAACCCCCTCAATTTCTTTGTACTCCCTTAAATAATTTTCTTTTGCGTTCTCGTTGTTATCCTCGCATTCGTTCGGCCAGCCGCTGGCCTCCTGCTTAAGCTGTAGGAAACAATTAATATATTCGGCAAACAATCCGCCCTGCCGAGTACTAGGATTGTATCGTGAGATCTTATAATTCCATATCTCGCTCATAGATGTCACACGATAGCCTTTCTCAATGGCTTTTCGTAGCTCACAAGAGACCCATGTGCCTTCGAATTCACGATCGGCTGGATTCTCATGTGTACACGCTATTTGAGAGAATGTTTCGCAGCAGCTGCGACAGAGTGCGAACAATAATTTACCTTGCGTGCGAAACGGTAGTACGGGGTGAAAGAGTTTACGTGGTGCGAGTACTTTGCATTGTACGAGTCCTTCCACCGTAGTAAAGTTAAAATCAGGAGCCACACCGATTAAGTTGGAGCACTCTTCGCTCACGTATACTTCCGGATGTCCGATCGGAAAAGCACCCGTCTTCAGTACGTAGGGGTATAGAGAGCATACGTCAACGTAACGTATCTTCTCATCCCCTGTAACTTCATACCGCGTGACGATATTCCTCATGCGGCTACCGAAGAATGCGTCGCGAGGATCGAGGAGCATGGTTCGCAGCATTAAGTGATTTTCTACAAAATCACGTCTCCTGATTCTCACGCAGCTCTCGATTGAAGACGCATTCCCATTTCTCCATAAGGAAATATCCCTGTTTTTGAAGACAACTTGACGTTGCGAGTGTGCGTTCGTAGCGTATGTCGATCGTATCCGCGTGTACACAGGTCGAGAGTGGTCTATCGCGGTTCACTCGAAAACATGCAGGACATCCGTGCCAAAAACATCCGAGAAATTGTAGAACATGTCTTTACGGTGGATTTTTCGACTCGTAATAACCGTCAACTAATGTGCAATCTGATAAACGTTGTTCCCGTCTTCTACCGGCATGAATTATAACGCGCCCGAGTTCGCGCTCCTTCCACAACAACCATTGAAGAGCTTTGTGCGATTGATTATTAGCGTGTCTGTAACCTCCTATCGGAATGATACCTCTCTTTCTCACGCAAAAATTTTTTCCGGAAAATTTGCATACAAGTGGAAGCGATGGTTGTACATTCTTCGAAGGGGTATACTCTTCCCCGCCCCAAAAAAATTTTACGAAAGGCGAGACATGCTCGACGAAGAATATCCACATCGTTGCGACAATAGTCCACTATCTCTTGTTGGAAATTGAACTCGACGTTTTTACTAACCATCTCCGCGTGTCATGCTAAAAACTCTTCACGTTCATCCGATTTCATTGTATCTAGTGAGAAATACCGAATATCAAATAATGGACCGATGTAATATTGGTTTTCGACGGTATTAAAGAAATGAGGGAATGCCTTTTGCCTGAAATACCCTTCAACCCGAAAACTTTTGGCAACATTGACAATCGCATCTGCATATAATTAATGCTGTCTATGAATTTAGTTTGCCCAACGGTTAATAGTACAATTTTCGTACCGTTTAAAATAAGTTCTGGTTCAACGTAGTTGCTACTTTCGACCATGTAATGGAGAATAAATTGCGAGTCGAATGCACTTGCGTTATGCGCGATGCAAATGATCTGTTTGAAGCTCTTCGTCGGTCTCGTGGCAAAATCGACAAATTGCTTCACCGGGTCATTGTGAAATATTAATTCACGCACACCGCACCAACGACAACGCACAGTCATGTCGTCTATCTCCATACACGAATCATATATTTGTTCCGCGACATAAAGTGTAACCACATGTGTTTTAACATTTTCGCTGCCTTCGACTGCATCATCCTGTCGTGTCTCAAAATCATAAAACACAAATGCAACGCGATCTGTCTTCCGTTCGCATGTTTCTATGTTCTTATTATTTTCATCCTCCATTTCAGTTTCACTAGCGTTTTCCGCTTGCGTTGAATTTTTCGATAATCCGTCAGTGTGACGAAAAGGGCGCATGAAACAGAGATGGTTCAGTGGTTTTGACGATGCACAAATACGACAATAAACCATACCGCATTTGTTTTTTTCTTGAGTTTTGTAAACGACCGCATTTGTTGCAAATCCGGAGAATGCTACAGACGCTCGATATTGTCTCGACATTGTATGACTTTGGGGCACGATGACACTCGAAGTAGGCGGTACCGTAAAACGCACGCTGGCACATGTTACAATGGATTAGTTGAACTGTTTCTTCATACGCTGGAACAGCGAAACACCGGAGACATGCATTTGAACACCGATGACCCCTTTCAGACTTATATCCGCGGTTGCAACGAACGCAATAACCCCCGCTTCCACTAGCAGCTCTTAAATTCAATATTGGATTAAAGTGCGCTCGTAATACATAATATTTAGTTTATGTCTAACCGCGCGACCTAGAGAGACGAGCACTCCGCTGCCATCGTATAACGGAGGCGCACTACGAGCAAAAGAGCTAAAATTATAAACAATGATCACCGTATCGTACTTAGCGATATGGAGTTGGAAACGCTCGAACTCTGGAATGTTACACCCTTCATCGGGTATAGAAACACCAGCTTTCCGCGTAAGTTCGAGTGCTAGCTCTCGCTGCATCATAGAATTCTGTTTTCTCATAGCATTCCATTTTGTGTGAAGCTCCCCAGTGCACACATTCCCGCGTTCACTATAAATCATTGCAACTAAAGGGTGTCTCAAAATGACCTGACATTTTAATTTATTAATAAAACATATTCATTATTTGAAAAGTACGAATGTTTTTATTTTAATATAAGGTACAAACATGGAGGTTATGTGTGGAACACAACATCCGATAAATGGCTCGACCCTGTTTGCAAAGGTTCATTCTTTTGACAAAATCTTCAATGACGTTTTGGCATAATTGCGGACTAATTTCATTAATGGTGCGTCTAATTTCTTCCTTGAGCTCCGGAATGGTCTGTGGATCATTGGCATACACTTTTCCTTTCAGAAAACCCTAACGAAAGAAGTCCAATGGCGTCAAATCGCACGATCTTGGTGGCGAATTCACATCACCGCGGCGCGAAATGACACGACCATGAAATTTCGTCTGCAATAACTGCATTGTTTCGTCCGCAGTGTGGCAGGTTGCGCCATCTTGTTGAAAGAATATGTCTTCCAAGTTCATGCCGTTCAATTCATTCCATAAAAAGTTGGTTATCATGTCACGATAACGAACACCATTGACGGTAAGCGCATTTCCCGCAGCATTCTCGAAGAAGTACGGCCCAATCACTCCTCCAACCCAAAATGCGCACGAAACAGTGACTCGTGGTGGATGCATGGGAAGCTGTTGGATCACTTTTGGATTTTCGGTCCTCCAAATTCGACAGTTTTGTTTATTCACGTAGTCATTAAGTTGAAAATGCGCCTCATCGCTGAAGATGATTTTCTTCGAAAGATCACCATCGATTTGTTGATGCTCCAATATCCAATTGGCGAATGTACGGCGCTGCACATGGTCTGCTGGTTGCAGTTCTTGTGTCAATTGGACCTTGTAAGCATGCAAATACAGATCTTTCGTCAAAATTCGCTGCACAGAGCATCTTGAAATGTCCAATTGCTGAGCACGATGGCGAATCGAGGTGGAAGGACTTTCGTCAACACTCGCACTCACTGCGGCTATATATTCATTCGACCGACCGGTACGAGAACGGCCACTGCTTTTCGCGGTCAGAATTGAACCACTAACCTCAAATTTTTTTATTAAATGCACCACAGTGTTGCGAGATGGTGCGTTATGATAACCAAAAGACGTGCAGACTTTTCGAACCGTCTCTGCAAAATTTTCATCATTTTTGTAGTGAATTTTTACAATTTCTATGCGTTGCTCGATCGTGTAATTCTTCATGACTAAACCTCAATACTTTCTGATACCAGTTGTCAAAGATTAGTACTCTATGTTCGCCACAAAAAAAATGGCGCGCAATTTAAAATGTCAGATCATTTTGAGACACCCTTTACAAGCGAGCGCGGGAAACATAGATTATCTGTATTGTTTATAATAAGGATCGAACGTTTCGCAACCCTTTCATGCGTTAATTTGTTCGCTTTTGCTCCTTGTCCCGAAGGTAACGCTACATTGAAAACATTAACAGTAAAATGTTCCAGTATATCGTGACCTCCAGCACTTTGAACTAGCGAGCTCATGAGATTCCAAATATCTCCATGGCTCAAGTCCCGTGCTGGGCGAAACGATAAATCTGCAGGTCCCCGAGTTAAGTCTGCTGAAGCAAACGATAAACCGACGTAGTCGTTTAGGCCGGTCGAATTAACCGTGTAGGCATAGATTTCGCGGAAAGCATTTTCGAGGTAATGCACGATATCGTTATCGTCGGGGGGAGGCCTAATTTTGATACATACTTCCCTACCGAGAATATTAAATTTTTTAAATTTACGCATCCTTTCCCCATAAATTTGAATAAATTTATAGTCGGTATCGCTAATATTAGCTCTAATTAGGGAAGCTTTCGGTGCGTTCGATTGCTCCCCTCCTTCTTCTACAACGTCCTCCTCTTCTTTTTCGTCGTGTTTGTCTACCCCATGGAAATCTGACTGTTCGTACTCGCCGCCCTGTTGCACTGTAAAAATTTAATTTTTAATTTTCTTAAATTTTATGCGTGACACGTAGAAATGAATTACGAGTTCAATATCACCCTACCTACGTGATAGTTTTCGAGCAAGAAGCGGATGTCGAAGGGCTTGGCATGGGGACGGCTGTGCTGTACCTCTTCAGCCGATGCTTCCTCAATATCATACATCTCCTCACAGGTTATGCAATTAGAAGCTGATGATGAACTGTAGGCTGCGTCATTCCTTAGCGTTTCTTCTACTTCTTCGCTGTTGGAATGTCGTAATGCGGGCGGTGAGACTGTTCAGGGAAAAGCTCTTTCAACGCTCTTCGTTTTCGAGAGAAACATTGAGAAAGACTGAACGAGAGAAAAGATAAAGATTAATGGGGAAACTCGCGGCATTATAAAATTATTTCTTATGTTACTTTAGGAATGAATAATAAAAAACTTATGTTGAAGTAAGGAACATGTCACGGACGTGATTACCGATGTCCGGTTCATTTTCTCCGAACAATCTTCGAGCTTCCACAATATCTATAGCAATTTCATAAAGTCGCTGATCACTTTTAAAATGTCCACATGCAAATAGCATTCCCAACAGAGTATTACTGCATGAGGCCGTGAAGCTATAAAACGTTAAATAATTACACTCATCGTTATTAGCCATGAGTTCGCGCAAATACTTCTCGCGTTCGATGAGAGGATTTATAGTCGATGCCACGATAATACAGGCGCGAACGGTTTCAATTAGCGACATCTTCTCAACACTTTCTTCGATATTACTTAAACAGTTCGATATTATTTAAACACGTGCCACAATACGCGACCGCTGTTGCGAAGGAAGTGAACGAAAAGGCGAAAGACGGTGCCTTCGTCAGCTTTGTCTCTACTCTATTTTCTACGCTTTTAAAATTTTCTCCAAACCGTATCTTCGAAAAGTAAAGATGGAAAAATTATCTGTAATAATCTCCTTTTAGTAAAGCCCTAACGTTTTTTTAATGTAATCTTAACGGAAAATTTTCCCACACATGTAGCGGTATATCTAATCCAACAAAGTATATCTAATCGCCTCAGAGAAGCGCTTTCAGAAACTGTGTGCTATTGTTGGAGGTTTATCTCTCTACCTTAAAAAATATAAAAACGATACAACTTTTGTATATATATATTTTAAACAATATAAACAGCTAGGTCGTTTTCGAAAAATAATCCTTACATATGTAAAAGGAACCAAGTATATTCAATTCCCAAAAAAATGCTTTGAGAAACAGAATGGTATTGATATAATAGTCTATCCCATTCTAAGTAAATATAAAAGCTATATCTTTTGTACATATTATTTGAACGCGATAAGTCTATCTATAGACCTTTTTCGAAAAATTGTTCTCACGCTCGTAAAGGTAAACGAAGTAAATCTAATCCTTAAAGAAACGCTTTCAGAAACTGTATGTTATTGTTACAGAAACTTATCTCCCATCCTAAGTAAACGCGAATGATACATCTTTTGTATACAGGGTGGGCCATTTTAATACGTACACGGGAATATCTCCTCAGGTAGGGGCGATAGCGAAAAATACCTCAGACAAAAGTTATAGAATAAGCAGGGGAACACCTAGCGGTGACCTTCACTTTGACTTTGAGGTGAAAGGTCCAGGTCATTTTGAGGCCAAACTGATTTTTAAAAATAGAAACTCCTATTTCAGACTACGGAAATGGAAAGTACGGAAAATTTCACGTCCAAATAGGTAACTCATGACTGTGCTCAAAATGACCTTTAGGGGTTGTTTCAAGGAGAAACGCGTAATATTAATCAATTCACTCAAGTAACTGGTAAGCTAAGCGAGATAGTGAAAAATGTTTCAGACAAATGTGGTAATTGGAAGTGGACGTCAGGTCATGACCTTGAACTTAACTTCGAGGTAATTTCAAGGTCAAACTGAATTTTTAATTGAAATTAGTTAACAAGATTATCAATGACTTGACTCTTACTTTTAGCGTTACCCAGGAACAACGACGTGGACGTAGTATGGGGTATGTTCCCTTTGGGGTGCTTGATTCGCGTGAGTCCCCTTCCCTCTCACGGTTCGGGGTGCTTGATTCACGTGAGTCCCCTTTTCTCTTACGGTTTCGGTTGCCTCTCACTTTTCACGGAACATTTTAGAGCAGATTCTTAAAAACGTTCCCGTTTTGCTGAATACATAATTCGATCCTCCTTTGAAAATTGTTAATAGTACTTAAAAGTACATCACGCACAATACTTTGGCAAGCACCTCTGATTATCTCCATCATGTTATCCTTAGTGGTTGGTTCTTTAGTAAAAACAATGTCTTTTAAATAACTCCATAAATAAAAGTCTGGAGGTATCAAGTCTGGGGATCTTGCAGGCCATGCTACAGGCCCACGTGGTCCAATCCATCTTTTACGGTAACGCTCATTCAAATGTGCGCGAACTGGATTGTAGTTATGCGATGGAGCTCCATCCAACTGAACTCACATTCTTGTTCTCGTAACAAGATCAACATCTTCCAACAAAACTGGAAGTTCATTCCGAAGGAAAGCAAGAAAGTTGTTGCCGTTGACATTCTCTTCAAAAAATAAGGACCAATCAAATAGCCATTCAGGATGCCGCACTACACGTTGATACTCCAGCGATGTTGGTGATCGACCTCTCGCTGCCAGCGGGGATTCACATCGGACCAGTAATGGCTATTGTGCCTGTTGAGCTCGCCAGTGTTTTCGAAGGTAGCTTCATCTGAAAACATAATGTACCGAAAAAAATTTGGGTTTTGTAAAATCATCGTTCGAGCCCAATGGCAAAACCGCATGCGATTCCTTAAATATTATTTGGACTCGGATTTCTGAAAAGTATTTGGTTTAATTATAAAAACCTCTTTTTGCTTAGTTATCCTTTTTCCTTTTCTATACCTTTTTTATACTTTTTTCCATTTATACTCATTTAACCCTTTTATTATGGCTGATTATCCGCCAGAAGAAAAGTTGCCATGTTGTTAATTCTTGGTGAATGTCGAGGCAATTACCGTCAATCAGCTACTCTTTATCGGGAACGATATCCAGAACGACGACATCCAAGTCACAGCACGATTAGGGACATTCACTTAAGAGCTCAACAAGGTCACTTAGTGCGACATCGACAAAAGCAAAACCGGGACGAGAACGACGTGCGTGTGGTGATTTGGCTATGGTTCACTTGAATCGTCAGATCAGTAGTCGTCAGATTGAAAGGCAAAGTGGCATTCCTAGTCGTACCGCACTAAGAATATTATTGGGTGAGTGCAAAAGTTCGTGCGGAGTTTCAATAGATGGAGTTATAAGCGTCGTAAAGTGTTGTCATTAATACTTCCATCTACATATCATATAACGTTGGAAAGGTGACGTCTTCAGCTGTTATTAAAAAAAAAATCATTTGTTTTCATACAAACTGCTTCGAGAAATATCACTTTAAAAATGAGTATCGATAAGGTGCATTTACGGCATGTTATGCTTTACGAGTTTCGGAAGGGAATAAACGTTGCCGCAGCCGTAAAAAACATTCAGGATGTTTATCAGGATGAAGCACCAGCTAAACGAACTGTGGAAAAATGGTTTGCTAAATTTCGGCGCGGAGAATTTAACCTTGAAGACGAGCCACGCTCTGGTCGACCTTCTGACATTGATGACGATGTTTTGCGTACTTTAGATGGATGGAAAAGATGGGATTCGATTTGAAGCTCGATATATGAGTGCCTCATTTGCTGACCGAGAAGAACAAAATCAAGCGAATTTCTGCAGCCGTTTCTTTACTTGGGCGGCTCAATAACGAGTCGTTTTTAGATCGATTAGTGACGGGCGATGAGAAATGGGTCCTCTACAACAATGTTCAGCGCAAACGGACATGGAAACAATCAGGTGAGCATGGTGACGCAATGCCAAAGGCCAGTTTGCACCCGATGAAGGTGATGCTCTCTGTTTGGTGGGATTGCAAGGGCATAATCTATTTCGAGCTTCTCCCCGCTGGCGAAACGATTGATTCGGACAAGTACTGTCGCCAATTAACCAATCTGAATCGAGAAATAAAAGAGAAACGTCCGATTTTGTCAAATCGCAAGGGAGTCGTCTTTCATCACGACAACGCCAGACCACACGTTTCGAAAAAGACGCTGCGCAAACTGAAGATGGGATGTCTTAACGCATCCACCGTATTCTCCTGATATCGCACCATCTGACTATCACTTGTTCCGGTCATTGCAAAATTATTTAAATGGAAAAAACTTTGACTCTTTGGAGGCCTTAAAAAACGGCGTCTATTCGTTCTTCGAATCTAAACCGCGCAGTTTTTATGCTCGAGGCATCCGTATGCTGCCAGAACGTTGGGAAAAGATTATAGAAAACGATGGAGAATATATCATTGATTGAATAAAGATTTTTGTTTGCCTAATCACTGTGTGACTTTTACTCACAAACTCCGCACGAATTTTTGCACTCACCCAATACATAATCTAAACTTTCATCTTTATCATATAACTTTATCATATATCATATAACTTTAAACTTTCATCTTTATCATATAACTTTAACACAAGCGCTTATCCCAAACGATTTAAGGAATCGCATGCGGATTTGCTATTGGGCTCGAACGATGATTTTACAAAACCCAAATTTTTTTCGGTACATTATGTTTTCAGAAGAAGCTACCTTCGAAAACACTGGCGAGCTCAACAGGCACAATAGCCATTACTGGTCCGATGTGAATCCCCGCTGGCAGCGAGAGGTCGATCACCAACATCGCTGGAGTATCAACGTGTAGTGCGGCATCCTGAATGGCTATTTGATTGGTCCTTATTTTTTGAAGAGAATGTCAATGGCAACAACTTTCTTGCTTTCCTTCGGAATGAACTTCCAGTTTTGTTGGAAGATGTTGATCTTGTTACAAGAACAAGAATGTGAGTTCAGTTGGATGGAGCTCCATCGCATAACTACAATCCAGTTCGCGCACATTTGAATGAGCGTTACCGTAAAAGATGGATTGGACCACGTGGGCCTGTAGCATGGCCTGCAAGATCCCCAGACTTGATACCTCCAGACTTTTATTTATGGAGTTATTTAAAAGACATTGTTTTTACTAAAGAACCAACCAGTAAGGATAACATGATGGAGATAATCAGTGGTGCTTGCCAAAGTATTGTGCGTGATGTACTTTTAAGTACTATTAACAATTTTCAAAGGAGGATCGAATTATGTATTCAGCAAAACGGGAACGTTTTTGAGAATCTGCTCTAAAATGTTCCGTGAAAAGTGAGAGGCAACCGAAACCGTAAGAGAAAAGGGGACTCACGTGAATCAAGTACCCCGAACCGTGAGAGACAAGGGGACTCGCGTGAATAAAGCACCCGAAACCGTAAGAGAAAAGGGGACTCACGTGAATCAAGCACCCCGAACCGTGAGAGGGAAGGGGACTCACGCGAATTAAGCACCCCAAAGGGAACATACCCCATATTACGTCCACGTCGTTGTTCCTGGGTAACGCTAAAAGTAAGAGTCAAGTCATTGATAATCTTGTTAACTAATTTCAATTAAAAATTCAGTTTGACCTTGAAATTACCTCGAAGTTAAGTTCAAGGTCATGACCTGACGTCCACTTCCAATTACCACATTTGTCTGAAACATTTTTCACTATCTCGCTTAGCTTACCAGTTACTTGAGTGAATTGATTAATATTACGCGTTTCTCCTTGAAACAACCCCTAAAGGTCATTTTGACCACAGTCATGAGTTACCTATTTGGACGTGAAATTTTCCGTACTTTCCATTTCCGTAGTCTGAAATAGGAGTTTCTATTTTTAAAAATCAGTTTGGCCTCAAAATGACCTGGACCTTTCACCTCAAAGTCAAAGTCAAGGTCACTGCTAGGTGCCCCTGCTTTTCTTATATCTTTTGTCTGAGACATTTTTCGCTATTGCGCCTACCTGAGGAGATATTCCCGTGGACGGATTAAAATGGCCCACCCTGTATATCATTTTGAAAAGATAAGTAGTTGTAGACCTTTTACGTCTGCGCATCACCATCCCCACTACTTTTTCTATTCTCTACGGGGAAAGACATACGGAGCAAAGATTGGTGAAGCATTAGAGCTTCATTGCTTCTACTCGCTGCATAGCTAGTTCTCGTGTGAGTTATTTACAAGTTCTTGCAAGAAATATGTCCGTTGTTAACGTGAACGCTGATCTTAAGAAGACGTCGAACAGCCTCTCTACAGAAGTAAGAAACGAGCGCAACATGTTTCTATGCACGACTTACGCTCTTAACAATTCGGACACTAAGAGGATGCAAGTTGGTTTGCGCACCATGTACGACGTGGGAACATTGGAGCCAGCGATCAAAACAATGGTAAACACGTCTTCGGGAATTCTTCTTGATTTAAATACGTGGGAGAAATTTAAAGACATTATACCCTCTGCAAATTCTTATTTGTGAGGGGAAAATAAGAAAATATCAACCCCATCATCATTAACAACATCGCTATCAGCTTTACCTCTGCGTACGGTGCACGGGCTATAATGGTGAGCCAGCGAGGGAAAATGGAAGACGAAAGCGGGTCTGTGAAGAAGGCATCGGAGGACTTTACACATTTGAAGCAGCCGCCGTTGAAGAAGCGTAAACCATACACGGAGAATTATAATGCAGAAGACTTCTTTCGATGGTTTGGAAACTGTCGCGAAATGTATCGACATTAGATACGAACACTTATAATCGGTTGCAGCTCTTGTAAATAATTGTAAGTGTATCTTAATAACCGAAGTAGAATTTAATCTCACGAAGAAAGGCATAAACAAAGATTTCGTGAAACAGACGCTCGCTGATAAATATCGAGAAATCGAAGAAAACGTACGACGTCAAATAAAAAATTTACCATTTTTAGATACGTACTTTAATATTGTATTCTATGAATTAACCACGATTCATTTAAAATTATATACGAAATTGTAACGAATGCAGAATGCTACGAATGTTTGCAAAACTACGAATGTAACTTCAAAAATAAAATGTGAATTTATTTTATAAAAATGTATATTCCTTTCTCTCCACCTCTTTTCTCTTCCCTGCGATCTCCAATTCGTTGTAACAAAACCCATTATTAACTTTTCGAGTTCGAAAGCGAGGGGCACACACAGGTAAAAATATTCTGGTAGACATAGACTGGAGGCATCGTCTTCCAACAATAGTTTTATCTTCGAAATTATCCTTATCTGCTCGAACATGTGCACACACGCTCACGAGCCTCAAGAGCAGGGGCCCCAGAGATTCGAGTCCGTAGAACCTAGAATTTTCGAAATTTTCCACGCATGACGTCAATACTCTACGTAAGTATACAATATAGCTAGTTTCCATCAGAGTATAGCAATAGCGTAGTGTATAAGACACTTGACTCAAGAGCCAACGGATCCTGGTTCGAATCCGAGGAGGAGGACCTATAGAATTTTTCCAGAGAATACGCATGTGGGGATGACCACAAACGCCACACACACGCATATCTCATCCCGTTATACGACTACGTCGTAAAGACAGTTTCTACCAGAAAGCAGCAGTAGTACGGTGGTAAGACGGTTTGATTCGAGAGCCAGAGGTCCCCGGTTCGAATCCAACAGAGGGCCTTTACAGGGTTTTTTCGAAACTTGTGACGTCGATACTTTCCATATGTAGACGATATAGCTAGTTTCCATCAGGGTATAGTAGTAGCGTAGTAGTAAGACGCGTGACTCAAGAGCCAGAGGTGTCCCAGGTTCGAATCCAGCAGGGCCCTACAGAGTTTTTCCAAAACCTGTGACGTCGATACTTTCCGTATATAGGCTTATATAACTAGTTTCCATCAGGGTATAGCAGTAGCGCAGTGGTAAGACGCGTGACTCAAGAGCCAGCAGATATCCCAGGTTCGAATCCCCAGCAGAGCTCACAGAGTTTTTCTGCAAATGCAATATGCAAATTAAGTAGCTGATCAAGAACCAGAATTGCCAACATTCCTAATAATGTCGGCCATAATTTGCTTATTTCAAAAGTCGATCAGTTTTTGCCTGTGGGGAGGTATGACCTGTCAAAACATTCCCCTTCCACTCGACCTGCCGGCGCCGGTTGGCGTGGTTTAGTGGCGCCGACAGGTCGAGTGGAGGGGGAATTTTTTGACGGGCCATACCTTTCCACATATTACTCGTGCCCCTTCTCGGTCGCTCACGTCATAATCACCACTTCAAAAACGCCGAAACCACTCTTTCCAGACAGCACCGGACATCCAATGGATGTACGTTTCACGTCCAATTTATGTCCGTATGTCCGATTTATGTCCATGGACATAAATTGGACGTAATAAGGATGTCCTTATTGGACATCGGACCTGTAGGACGTCCGATGTACGTCCATTGGACGTCCTATGTCCGAAGTTGTGACAAACGTACGTCCTATGGACGTCTTTTGTAAAAAAAAATGGACATATAACGGACGTCCAATGGACATCTGTATGCTATCCGGGTTTACACATGGTACTTGACGGAGCATGATCGCCGTAAATATCAACAAGCATTCGATGCGTTTCAGCAGCATTTTTCTTCAGAATATAATAATGGAATAACACTTCCCGTAAATGCTGCTTCGTTAGGGTAAATGTTGACATTTTCGACGCGAGAAAAAATAATGTTTGTACTTTAAACAAATGTCTACTACTGCGATTCAAAGCTCATAAATACACCTTCAAAACACAAGTATAGCTGTTCTATCAAACACGAAATTAGTATCACATATCTTTCTGAAAAGGGCGAATTCCCATACCCAATATACATGGTCTGCCAAAAGTTCCGGAACGGCTAATTATTTCGAAAAATAATGATTGTTTAAAACAATGTTTGAAGCAAATGTTGTTGGGCTTAAAGAAAGCTATCAGATATTGATGACTGTTTGATCTTGGAATGACCTGAGAAGCGTTATTAAGGTCGACATAAAAATCTTAAATGGAACCCCCTATTTTTTCTTACATAGTCTTACAGCTGACGTTGAGACGTTTCCGAAACACTGGTTACAAATCTTCTTTCCATAAGAACTTTTCCAGTTATGAAACTTGAAATTTAAAATACCAGCATTAGCATTACCCACGGTGTACCACGTGCAGGTTGCACGGTCAGATTTACACATCGTATGTGTATGTGTGTATGTCATAGCAGAGATAAGGACCCCACGGTTCGTCACTGCCGTAGTATTTATAAAACTTACCTTTTTAAACAAAAAGGTAAAAAAAAGACGCCAAATACAAGCGCAACACATATTGTGTTATTTTTAGAAGTATCAAACTCAAATTATTTTTTTCAATGTATATATGTGTATATAAGTTTTTACAAGTAAAACTTATAACTATAATAAAACTCTGCAACACTTCTACTGTACAAAAGAAGTGATATATTAGAACAGTAGCGCCAACTGAGAAACCTAACATATATACAGGGTGTTTGATAGCTGATCATGCAGACGAAAGTTGGAGATAGATTGGGTGTAGCCGAGAAGAAAAGTCATGTACCATAATGTCAAATTGGCAATAGTTACCGAGTTATTAATTAAAACATGTGAGCCAACGAGTGCGTAGAGAGCGGAGGGCGGCCGCAGTAAGCACGTAGACATTTGATGCAGGCGGAGTCAGCGAGTGGTGATAGGCAAGCGCGCGCGGCGAGGGGCAACGTAAGCGACAAAAGGCGATCGCGCGCGATGAGGAGCGAGCGAGCTTTTTCTTTATAGCTTTTTCCTTATAGCTCGCTCGCTCCTTGTCGTTCGCGCTCGCTCGCTCTTCGTCGCGCTCGCTGGCCTCTTGTCGCTTGCGCTCGTTCGCTCCTCGTCGTACGCGCTCGCTCGCTCCTCGTCGCGCGCGCTCACCTCTTGTCGTTTACGTTGCCCTTCGCCGCGCGCGCTTGCCTATCGCCACTCGCTGACTCCGCCTGTATCAAATGTCTACGTGCTTATTGCGGCCGCCCTCCGCTCTCTACGCGCTCGTTGGCTCACATGTTTTAATTAATAACTCGGTATCTATTGCCAATTTGACATTATGGTACATGACTTTTCTTCTCGGCTACATCCAATCTATCTCCAACTTTTGTCTGCATGATCAGCTATCAAACACCCTGTATATGATTATTGTATACTTAACTTAATATTTTTAGAAACTTCAAATTCAAATTATTTTCTTTTTTAAGATATATCAGGTGTAGTAAAAAGAAATCCATTATTTTTCCAATAGATGGCTTTAGTTATCTGTATCTCGCGTTGTATAAGTCCGATCGGGTTCCACTAGATAGCGTTAGAAAGATGAGATTTCGTACTAAAAAAACTTTTCTGATAGTTTTGTGATTAGTTGACTCAGTTTTGTTTGAGTGCGCGTCAAAGATGGACACTAGCAAAAAGAAAATACGCTATATTTTACAGTTTTTCTTCGATAAAGGCGGAAACGCAAGCCAGGCGGCTGAAAATGTGAATAGTGTTTATGGTCCTGATACTGTAATAGCCAATCACGCGCAATTTTGGTTTCGTCGATTCCGTTCCGGTAATTTCGATGTCAAAGATGCACCACTCACTGGAAGGCCAATTGTCGAAAATATCGATAAAATCATGGACATTGTCGAGTCCGACCGTCATGTAAGCACTGTTTCGATTGCCCAAGAGCTAAAGATTGCACAAAAAACCGTTTGGAACCATTTGAATAAGGCTGGATACAAAAAGAAGCTCGATGTATGGGTGCCACACGAGTTAACGAAAAAAAACCTCATGGACCGAATTTCCATCTGCGAATCGCTGCTGAATCGCAACAAAATCGACCCATTTCTGAAGCGGTTGGTCACTGGTGATGAAAAGTGGATCACTTATGACAACATCAAGCGAAAACGGTCGTGGTCGAATCGCGGTGAGCCGGCGGAAACGGTGGCCAAGCCAGGATTGACGGCCAGGAAGGTTTTGCTGTGTGTTTGGTGGGATTGGCAGGGAATTATCTACTATGATCTGCTCCCCTACGGCAAAACTCTTAACTCGGAACTATACTGTCAACAATTGGACCGTCTGAAGGAAGCAATCGCCCAAAAGTGGCCAACTTTGGCCAATAGGAGAGGAACTGTGTTCCATCAGGACAACGCCTGGCCACACACATCGATAGTGACTCGCCAGAAGCTCCGAGAGCTTGGTTGGGAGGTTCTTATGCATCCACCTTATAGTCCGGACCTGGCACCAAGTGATTACCATCTGTTCCTGTCCATGGCGAACAATTTTGCTGGTGAAAAATTCGCTTCAAGAGAGGCTTGTGAAAATCGACTGTCTCAATTTTTTGCCAATAGGGACAAGGGCTTCTATGAGAGAGGCATAATGAAATTACCTTCAAAATGGCAACAAGTTATCGAACAAAACGGCGCATATTTGACCTAAATCGGATCATTCTAACTATGGTAATTAAAGCCTTCAATTTTATGCAAAAATAATGGATTTCTTTTTACTACACCTGATATATTATGTACATAACATAAGTTTTTATAATATATGTACATAAACTTTTAAAAGTAAAAATTATATCGTGTTATAAAAATTTAACACGTTTGTTAATAGTGTCCAATATTTAAAAAAATATCTTTTTAAATATTATGTACATAAGTTTTTATAAATAAAACTTATCAAAATATTTTTTTTGTAAGATATATATGTACATACATTTTTAAAAGTAAAAAATTATATCGTGTTATAAAAATTTAACACGTTTGTTAATAGTGTCCAATATAAAATAAAATGTTTTTCTAATGGTTATGTTATTCAAAATATTCAACAAAACCTAGCTATAAAAAATGTCCATAACATAAATTTTTACAAGTAAAATTTATCATTATTTATTAGAACACTGAGTTATATGGTTATTTTACTTGTTATTCTAACAAATTAGTTATTATAACAATGCAGTAAAAAATATTTAATACAAAAAATCTTGGCGTGGCTGCACCAAAAACTATATCGAACTAAAACTTGTTTAATACATATATGACAGCATTTTTTTATAATAAAATGTTTATGTAAATTCTCTTTATATATATATGGTATAATGTTTTATTTATGTTTATATAGTATTATAATAAATAAATTATAAACCTTCATTATAGAATATATTATAATAAAAATGCTGTCATGTATGTATTAGGTGCGCAACTAAGTTCCCGCTGTTTTTCAAGAGATGGCTCCAGTAGTAAGTGCTGGTCGATTGTGATATAACCAAGACGTCATGAACCAAGCTTAGACATATGGTAAACAAACCGCTTTGACACATTAGTGATTTTGTTTTTGCGTCATATATTTTTGGTTGTGTGAAAATGTCTTATTTTGTGCCAAATAATCGTCATTTGCGGGAAGTGTTGCTTTTCTTCTTTCATTCGAAGAAAACGGCGGCTGAAGCGTATCGAGAACTCCAAAAAGTTTAGGAGATGCTGCTCTAAGTGAAACAACGTGCCGTGATTGGTTCCGTCGCTTTAAAGACGGTGATTTCGATGTTGACGACCGTTCGTGTGAAGGAAGGCCAAAAACCTTCGAAGACGCTGAATTGGAGGCATTGCTCGATGAGGATCCGTGCCAAACGCAAAAAGAGCTTGCTTCAGCATTAGGAGTTACCCGCCAAGCCATTTCCAAGCGATTGCATGCGTTGGGAATGATTCAAAAACAAGGAACTGGGGTTCCTTATAATTTGAAGCCAAGAGACGTTGAGCGTCGTTTTTTCGCCTGTGAACAACTGCTCCAGCGGCAAAAAAGGAAGGGTTTCTTCATCGCATCGTTACGGGTGATGAGAAATGGATTCATTACAGCAACCCAAAGAGAACAAAATCATGGGGACTGCCCGGTCATGCTTCTACGTCGTCGGCTCGGCCGAATATTCACGCTGCGAAGGTTTTGCTGTGTATTTGGTGGGACCAGGGCGGTGTTATTTATTATGAGCTGTTGAAACCGAACGAAACCATCACTGGGGAATCGAACTCAATTGATGCGATTGAGCCGAGCACTGCGCGAAAAGCGGCCACAATACAAGCAGAGGCACGAAAAAGTGATTCTACATGACAACGCTCGGCCTCACGTTGCCAAACCCGTTAAAACCTACTTAGAAACGCTCAAATGGGAAGTCCTGTCCCACGCGCCATATTCCCCAGATATTGCGCCGTCCGATTATTACTTGTTCCGTTCGATGGCACATGGTCTAGCTAATCAGCAGTTCTGCTCATATGAAGACATCTCAAAATGGCTTGATTCGTGGATAGCCTCAAAAGACGAACACTTCTACCGTGACGGTATTCGAGCTCTGTCAGAAAGATGGGAAAAAGTTGTCGCTAGCGATGGGCAATATTTGAATGATTCATTTGTAACCATTTTTTCACAATAAAGTTGCATTTTCATCAAAAAAACAGCGAGAACTTAGTTGCGCACCTAATATTAAACAAGTTTTAGTTCGATATTGTTTTTGGTGTAGCCGCGCCAAGATTTTGTATTAAATATTTTTTATTGCATTGTTATCATAATTAATTTCTTATAATAACAAGTAAAATAACCATATAACTCAGTGTTCTAATAAATAAATGATAAATTTTACTTGTAAAACTTTATGTTATGGACATTTTTTGTAGCTAGGTTTTCTTGAATATTTTGAATAACATAACCTTTAGAAAAAAATTTTTTTTAATATTGGACACTATTAACAAACATGTTAAATTTTTATAACACGATATAATTTTTACTTTTAAAAATTTATGTACATATATATCTTACAAAAAAATATTTTGATAAGTTTTATTTATAAAAACTTATGTACATCATATTTAAAAAGATATTTTTTTTAAATATTGGACACTATTAACAAACGTGTTAAATTTTTATAACACGATATAATTTTTACTTTTAAAAGTTTATGTACATATATTATAAAAACTTGTGTTATGTACATAATATATATCTTAAAAAAAAAAAATAATTTGAATTTGAGATTTCTAAAAATATTAAGTTAAGTATACAATAATCATATATATAATATATGTTAGGTTTCTCAGTTGGCGCTACTGTTCTAATATATCACTTCTTCTGTACAGTAGAATAGTGTTGCAGAGTTTTATTATAGTTATAAGTTTTACTTGTAAAAACTTATGTACACATATATATATTAAAAAAAATAATTTGAGTTTGATACTTCTAAAAATAACACAATACCTGTTGCGCTTGTACTTGGTGCCTTTTTTTTACTTTTTTGTTTAAAAAGGTCAGTTTTATATAAGTTTTACTTGTAAAATCTTATGTATTATCTTTAAGTTTTACTTGTAGAAACTTGTTATGTAGACATATATACCTTTAAAAAAATTTGAATTTGAAATTTCTAAAAATAACACAATACATGTTGCGCTTGTACTTGGCGCCTTTTTTTACTTTTTTGTTTAAAAAAGTAAGTTTTATAATAAATTTTACATGTGAAAACTTATGTTACGTACATTTTTTGTCGTTAAGTTTTCCTTGAATAATAATAACTTTTAAAAAGATATTTTTTTAAATATTGGATACTATTAATGAACGTGTTAAATTTTTGCCATGAAAAGAATACAAACATTTGTAGCGCCTCTGGGTATATACATACATACATACATACATGCATACATACGTATATATTAATTAAAATAAAGTCTACTTACCAGAAGTATCCTCTTCTTTTTCAATTAATAATTTGAGCTAAGCCTCTATTTTCATCAAATTTTCTTTTAAGTTTTTATTTTCAGTTTTCAAAATTACATTTTCTTGTTCAATTGCAATTTTCTGCAACTCGTCCCCCATATCATCCATTAAATGGTCCTCTTTATTATTAGCCATTACTGAAATCATTAAGAGGCACGGGAGTTAATTAATACCAAATATATTTTTGAGGATGCATGAGTGTTTTTAAACAGATTGCCCGTCTTTAACATTCTTTTTCAGCTGCGAGTAACTGCATGTTAATACATACATTTTTACTCAATTTATTTCAATATCTTGAGTAATAAAAGAGATACATATTAACATGTAGCCACTCATCAGCTGAAAAAAGAATGTTAAATATGGGCAATCTGCTTAAAAATACTCGCGCATACTCGTGTATACTTGTCATTGTCATAATTATTCATCATAATCTTACGCTACACGAAAGTGCAAGATAAAAATAAAGAAATGGATAAAAAACGGACTAGAAAAATATAATAAGTATATAATATTAATCATACTTACTTCTTAATAAATCACTGATATTTAATCAAGATATCCTATAACACAATCACTGATGTATCCCACTGAATGATGATGCACCGATATTGCGTGCTTAATGTATACTACGTTGTTTTTAAAAAAATTGAAGAGCGATCTCCCTAGACGAGTCAATAAGCACTTCTGTCTCACTCTCTCTCGTTTGCTCACTTGCTCGCATTCGCTGCTATGTGCTTCTTCAGCGCTCTCGTAGCGATGCACGCATAGCCCCACACCTTTGCGTCCGACGTTTCTTTTTTATCTTATTACTGAGTCGAAATTTTCTTTTGTTAATATATCGGGTCATGATTAAGGGCAGGAGTTGAATATGTACTCTCGAATCTCAATAAACTCAGTAGTTAAGTATCATCACACTAAAATTAAATAATATCTTATCGATCATTATAAGTTCGCGTTTCACATAATTGTAAAAAATTCATTACGATCAAATGTACAACAAAGTAAATAAATATCAAATGGTATCAAGGCGAAATATAGTTGGAACTTTTTGAGATATATTCAAATCGATGTTATTTGAAATCATTTTATTTATTCACAACATGTATACATATATTTTTACTTTTATATTTTTATGTTTCGAGATGTCCATAAAAAACTTGAACATATTTCAAAAAGTTCCTTTACCTATATGTGCAAAAAATCTCTTTACGACAATTTTGCAAAATTGGGCAGACAAATGAAAATGTATTAGGAGTACAAATAAGTTTCCGCCGTTTGACAAAAGATGGCCTCACCAGAAGGTTATGTTGAAATTGTCAGATGTAAAACGTAATATCGTAAGTTTGGACATCTGGTAACAACATAACCTTGAAGTATTAGTGACTCCGTATCAGCATCACATAATTTTTTTCGTACGAAAATGTCAAGTTTTGTGCCGAATAAGTGTCATTTGCGGGAACTTTTGATTTACTTCTGTAATTTGAAGAAATCTGCAGCTGAGGCGCATCGATTGCTTGTAGAAGCATATGGTGAGACTGCTTTAAGTGAGAGAAGTTGTCGTAAGTGGTTTCAAAAGTTTAAAAACGGTGAGTTTGACGTGGAAGACAAAGAACGTAGTGGAAGGCCGAAAGTGTACGAAGACACGGAATTGAAAGCATTATTGGAGGAAGATTAGTGCCAAACGCAAGAAGAACTTGCACTTACATTAGAAGTGACTCAACAAGCAATTTCACATCGTTTAAAATCGTTGGGAATGATTAAAAAACAAGGATCTTGGGTTCCATATGAACTGAAGCCGAGAGACGTTGAACGCCGATTTTGCACGTATGAAATGCTACTTGCCAGGCATAAAAGAAATGGTTTTTTGCATCATTTAGTCACTGGTGATGAAAATTGGAATCACTACGATAACCCATAGAAGAGAAAATCACCACCTGGCCATGCTTCAACATCGACAGCCAAACCGAATATTCATGGAAAAAAACTCATGCTGTGTATTTGATAGAATCAGCTTGGTGTCGTGTATTATGAGTTGCTCAAACCGAGAGAAACCATTACTGGAGCTCTCTACCGAACACAATTAATGAGATTGAGCCGAGTACTCAAAGAAAAACGCGCCCATTACTACTCCAGACACAACAAAATTATTCTCCTACATGACAATGCTCGGCCGTATGTTGCAAAACCGGTCAAAACCTATTTGGAAACACTTAATTGGGAAGTCCTACCCCACCCGCCGTACTCACTAGACATTGCCCCTTCCGATTATCACTTGTCCCGGTCGATAGCATATAGCCTGTCTAAGCAGCACTTTACATCATATGAAGATACTAAAAATTGAGTCGATTCGTGGATAGCCTCAAAAGATAAAGAGTTCTTCCGACGTAGTATCCGAATGCTGCCAGAAAGATAGGAAAAAGTAGTGGCTAGTGATGGACAATACTTTGAATAAAACGTAATGAACCGTTCTTTCACAGCAAATTCCTAATTTTTGATAGGAAACGGCGGAAACTTATTTGTACTCCCAATAAAATTTAATTAAAAATAGAGAGGCATACAAATCAGGCAGGGCTTATTTCCTTTCTAATATTTCAGCTGTATGTATTTGCTTGATGCACCATTTATACGTATGAAAGTCCATATAATATATATACATATATTAGAGAAACTCCATTTCTCGCTCGATACCGACGAATTTTAATTGTTCTGTTGGTCTATATCTGAAAATTATCGCATGATTTTAATTGTTTGCAATTAATAAATTAAACAAAACATTACAGCGACATACCTATAGTCAAAAAATAATTCTTCATCAGGTTGAATCGCTCTCTTAGCAAAAATACCTATTCTATGATCACCGTTTACCATCATTACTTTCGCATAACAATTTAGATTTATCGAGTGGTTAGCGAACTTTATTTTATTCCCTTTCCATGTCGCGTGTACAACAAAATCTGAAACTGACCAAAAACTTTTAATTTTTTTTTCATATTATTTTTATCTTCAATATTATTTTTCAACATTTAATTAACCACTATATCTATCTCTACTTACCATTGTTAAGATTAAAAAGGAAACTATATCTATCTCTACTTACCATTGTTAAGATTAAAAAGGAAACTACACATATATTTATCATATACTTTTCCCCTCCTGTCGTCTTGACTTATAATTTCGCCGCAATATTCCTAGATGAATTCATTCTTCGCTGCTGATATTTCAAATTGTATAAAGTATAAGAATAGTAATTCTTTCTTTATCAGTTAAACGCATTGTCCAACGTGAAAACAATTACACTAGACGAAGAATGAATAAAATGTTAGTGTAGGATGGATTATATCCATAGGTTGATATTTCTGATTTTGTTTTTTGAGACAAAGTTAACTTCGCATCAATATTCTTTACCAAATTTACTGAAGCTGCGCCAGCTCTATGTGCGTAGCGTGCGTGGGCCCAAATGTTCTGCGTGTGAGTGGTGGGGATAAAACACTTATCTCTGCTATGACATACACACATACACACATAAGAGGTGTAAATCCGACCGTGCAACCTCCACGTGGTACACCTTGGGTAATACTAATGCCGATATTTTAACTTTCAAGTTTCATAACTGGAAAAGTTTTTATGGAAAGAATTTGTAACCAGTGTTTCGGAAACGTCTCAACGTCAGCTATAAGAATATGTAAGAAAAAATAGGGGGTTCTATTTAAGACTTTTATGTCGATCTTGATAACATTTCTGAAGGTCATTCCAAGGTCAAACAATTATCAATATCTGATAGCTTTCTTTAAGCCCTACAATTTTTGCTTCAAACATTGTTTTAAATAATCATTATTTTTTTAAATAATTAGCTGTTCCGGAACTTTTGGCAGACCCTGTATATTTGTTACATTGTTTTGTTATAAACTGGAGACAACATTATAATAATAATATAACAGTAATGTAACACGTTATATAACAGTAATTACGTTCCTATTACATTGGTGTTACATAACACAATTATTTATGTAATCCATTAAAAGCTGCAAATGCTTTTGTTATTTCCTTAAATGGTTTCCTTAAATGGAAACTCTAATTTTTTATTACACCGCCTTTTTCCACCAATTAATTTGAACAACTTTTGTCTGAAACATTTTTTTATTTGCCTAATATTTTTTGAGATATTTAAGGATAACTTGGTAACTTTTTTAATATTTAACTTACGATATCTCGCTAATTGTTTGTTAACATAAAAAAAATGGTACTAGACTTTTCTATTCTACTTGGTCTCAAGAATATGTTATTACAATAGCGCCTTGACTTTTGTTAATTTGATGATTTTGAAATTTCGAAAAATCGATAAATTAACGAAAAATAGAGCATTATTATACTAATATATTCTTGAGATCAAATAGAATAGGAAAGTCTAATACCATTTTTTTATCCCAACAAACAGTTAGCAAGTTATCGTAAGTTAAACATTAAAAAAAGTTACCAAGTTATCCTTAAAAATCTCAAAAAATATTGGGCAAATAAGAATTGTTTCGGACAAAAGTTGTTTAAATTACTTGATGGAAAAAGACGGTGTAATAAAAAATTGGAATTTCCATTTAAGATTTTTATGTCGAACTTGATAATATTTCTCAAGGTCATTCCAATGTCAAACAATTATCAATATCTGATAGTTTTTTAAACCGTTTAAGCCTTTTAAGCAACTTTTGTTTCAAACATTGTTTTAAACAGTCATTATTTTTTGAAATAATTAGCCGTTCCGGAACTTTTGGTAGATCCTGTATATGCTTGGGAAATATTATCATCACCACCTCATATAAGTCAATGATGATTGAGTCTGCAATGCTATTTCGTTTACAAGATCAACAAATTAAATATTAAATAACAATGTTATTTGTCGCTTTAATATACACTGCTCAAAAGAATTATGGCATAGATAATTTATCGCCGAAAATTGGTCAACTTTGACTGGCGATTACTTCGCGAAAAATTATTGCAGACTAATGATTTTTTTTTCAGAATGAAGCTTGAAATCTTTACTTTAAGAATGTATCTCAACTTTTTGCATGCAATGCACCCCTATCCCTGTAACCCCTGACATCTGAAGGCATGTTTGGTATATTGAAAATTGTAAAGTTTGACGGAATGCACGGACGTGGATTATTTTTTTCGGGGACGCCATTTGCATCGTCATAAAGTTCAAATCTTCCCCTTTAATTTGAAATAAAATGGAGTTGCTACAATTTCTTTTCGCGAAGTTATAGCCCTTCAGAAATCGTACGAAGCCGTGGAGAACACGGAGAGAGTTTGTTTGCCGATGCTAGAAATGTTGGCTGTGGTTAAAACACGAGCCAGGAGCTGAAAAACATGCGCGCGTGTTTGCGTGCGTATGTCAACAAACACTTTTGCCATTGCTCCACTATGATTTCCAGTCATTAAATCCGCCGGCCAATACTTGGCCTGAAGGTCAAAAACAACGATATTTTTGAAGGGTTATAACTTTGCGAAAAAAAATTGTAGCGACTCCATTTTTTTTTCAATTGAATTAAAGACCTCAAGCTTCATTTTGAAAATGAATCATTAGTCTACAATAATTCTTCGGGAAGTAATCGTCAGTCAAAGCTGGTCAATTTTCGGCAAAAATTATCTATGCCATAATTCTTTTGAGCAGTGTATATGCTATAATTCAATAAAAAGTTGATTCTTTTCTTTGTACTTCCCCGTATAATATCTCTAAACGGTCCATTTATTTGACGTATTGCAATGCAGTCCCCTTTATATAAGGTATCTCATAACTAATGTTGCAGAGCTCGTGGAGATATAGAGCGGGTCAAGACAAACGTAAAAGACCCATATCGTTTTGCGAGATTCGCAATAATTATCGAATTATTAATGACAGAAATCTGACAAGTGAATGCGCGCCGAAATGGATGATTGGAGAAGCATCGCAACCTCTCGGGCCACAGCGCGGCCCAATCGACCTAGCAACTGTTGGCGGCGTGCTGCAAGAGGTGCGGCGAAATAAAACACGAATAGCAGCACGTTACCTTTCCCCTCGTCGCCGGCAACAGTTTCTGGATCGACTGGGCCGCGTTCTTATCGAAATGACTACGATGCTTCTCCGATCATCTACAGTCCCTGGCCAAATCAATAGACGCATTAATAGATTTTGTTTACTAAATCAATTATACAAGCTTTACAAAGTTGTTATTTTTGAATAAAATATTTTGAATATTATTTTGATAATTCATTGTGGGTGTTACGTCTTAGAGGAGGAACGCAAATTATCTATTTGCAGGAAAGGCGAACCTCGTTTGTACGCGTGTGCCAGGAAGCGGGTCAGCAACCCGACGGGTTCCTTTAATCGCTCGCTGACGTATGACGAGCAGTCCGTTTTTCAGTCAGGGACGCGATCCTTTTATCGGGGATAGGACCATGAGTCGATTGTTGGAAAGTGGGCTAATTGGGGTGATTTTGAAATTATGGAAATTATATTATTAACAAATTTATTAAAACTAGGATAACAAACAAAATGATATAACTGCGCAATTTAGAAAGTGACGATTTACAAGTACGCAATTTGACTGAATAATTGTATGTGTGTATGTGTATATGTGTATGTGTGTGTATGTGTGTACACACACACACACATACACTATGTAAGAAGTACTCAGAAGGAGGAGGAAAGAAAAGGGAAGGAAAACGAATATAGTAAAGACTAGTCGGGCGAGGGGGAACGAGAGCGGTCTGGTGAATTAAGGGGAGTGGACAGTTCATAGAAAGAGACAGGAGAATAAGATATCGAAGGAGTGGACGAACGTGTGGGAGAAGATAGAGGAATACCTGGAAGTGCATGTTGCGGGAGGATGTATGGAGGTATGAATTGGAGTGTCAGATTTGTGTGATAATCGATTTCTAGTGCAAAATTAATTATTGTTCGGAGATATTGCACATGAGATTCTAACTCGTCGGGGTCTCTTGTTACATAAATGGACTTGAGAGTGTAGAGAACTCGGTGAATGGAGACCACGGAGTAATAATAAAGGTCTACTAAAACCGGATTTCAAAAAAGAGGTGTTCAGTCGAAAAACGAAAATATAAATAAGGGTATAAAGTATAAACTTACTACTGGTCCCAAGATGCCCTTTCCTTTTCGGTGGGGATATTCTCATGGATACCCTCGACCCTTGGGGGGGTCGAGGGTTATGCCGGACTCTTACCGGCTAAAACTCCATTGGGGTATCTTCCAGGTGGACTGGGGGTGGGGAGTCGGAGGAACTGCACCTGTACTCCCTCCCCGACACTCTGGCGTTGGAGCTCTAATGGAGACCCTCGCTCAAAGTGCTGCGCCCCCTCTCACAAATGGGGTCGGAGGTGCGGCGCTCTGGCCGGTCGCCCGGCCGGGTTGGCCTCCTAGTTTCTAATTGGAGAGAGGGGACACCCACCTTCTCTAGCCGAGAGGAAGCGGGGGAGTGGGGCCCGTCCCCAAACGGGCCTCCCTCCCCCCTTTCCTATCCTCACCGACGTGCAGGGAGGCGGGTTTTATGCCCGTCGCCCCCCTTCCTGCGCGGACGGAGGCGGGCCCGAGGCCGACGAGACTCCCGACGAATCAGAGGCAGCTCCTCGGCCAGCGCCACCTCGGGTCCACTCTCTAGCCACGGGGAGAACCGCCGCCGGCGCCGTCGCTGGCCCCGTCGCTCCCTGCGACAGGTATCGGGACGGCGCTCCCATTCGGCAGCCTCCTTCCGGGAACATTACGTTCCTGAAGAAGGAGGCCGCTACCTCCCACGCCTTCTCGCTTCCGCACATGGCCTGGACTATGCGCGGGAGCGAAAGGGCTTCCTCAGCGCAACCTATCTCCCGGGCGAGGATACGGCGCTGCTGGCCCCATGCTTCGCATGCGGCCAACGTATGATGCGCCGTGTTCTTGAGCACCGGGCAGTGGTTGGATCGAGTGGTGGGCTTCTTTTGAATCCGGTGCAGGTACCGACCGAAACACCCATGTCCGGTCAGCACCTGCACCAAATGCGACGAAAGTCCCACGTCTCCGCCTGTCTGCCATCACCGGCAGACAGGGGCGGACGGACTCGGCCATTTGGAGCTTGGGTCCGCGGGAGTCCGCCAGCAAGGCGTCCCACCGCTCCATGATTCGGGCTCTAGTCCTGAGACTTCAGGGCTGCCAGGCTGTTACTTCCTTCCCCTCCTCGCGGAGCTTACGCACCCTCCAGTAGAGGGTGCTTCACTCCTCTGCGAGGAGCTCCACGCGGGGGGGGGGTGGCTAGGGTCATCGCCACCATATACGATACGGTGCAGTACCCCGAACCGCCTTCACAACCACCGATCGCAGCCACCTGACGCATTAAGCGTTTACTGCGGTCGATGGCCTTAAACTGAGACGCCAATATGGGCGTCCCATAGAGGGCGATCGAGAGCACCATACCCACGTATAAGCGGCGAGCGTGCCATCCGGGACTCCCTTGTGTCCGCATGAGCCCGGCCAGAGCTAGGCCAGCTTTGTAGACCCGGAGGGCCAGCCACCTGAAGCGAATCTCGAAATCCCATCGGCCATCCAGCATCAGGCCCAAATATTTAATCGTGGGCCTGATGCGGACGCGGACTCCGTCCACGAGGACTTGAGACTCCGACGGCACCTCACGGCTGCCGTCATGAAAGTAGCATTCGTTTTCTGAGGCGCCACCTTCAGTCCTTGATGATACCCACCACCGATGCCACCGCTGCCTCCGCACGAAGGCGGCCATCCTCCTAGGTCCCAAGGTACCTTGTGCAAGGAGAAGTAAAAAAATTGCTGCTAGTCTGCGTGGGTATGCAATGCCGGCTCTGTCGCTCACGGATGTCCAGTTTGGCACCAGTTATGTTACACACAACGATATATTTTAAAGCAGCAGGTAATAATTAAAAATTGCGAAAGACATGCAAGACCAACTGCTAATGAGATGCATGGAAAATGCCAAGAAAAGCTGCAGAAGGACTCAGAAAAAATAACTGAGAACAACTGCCAAAGAGTGTAAAAAAGCGTGTAAAATCACTGATAAACCTGCCGAAAAAGAAAGAGAAAAAGTGTGTCCGGAGGCGAATTATCGCGGTTTTTATATCGATGATCAAAGGCAGGAGCCACCAGGGTGGGTAGAGAGATGGCCCTTGGAGAACGAGTGAAACCCTAAGAAGAGCTCAATGATGTCAAAGATTTGATTAGTAATTTTTTATTATTGGTCCTGGTTGACCTTAGTGGAAAAGTCTTAGCCATTAGAAATTAAAGGTGAAGTTAAAAGATCTCATGGGAGGAGACTGTTAGTTCTTGAAGACATGAATATAGATGGAATAAGGGATGAAGCGTGGATGTCTCATAATTTTTGGCGGATTGGTTATGATTGGCTGAATGCGTTAGATATGAAAAGTGCGGGAGTGGTGGACTCTTGTAGGATAAATACAAGAAGATTTTGAAAGATAAGGAGAGGAATCATATGTTTTGGTCAACTGGAAGAGTCAGGATGTCGTAAAGCATAGGTTAAGATAAGACGACCGTGAAAAGATGGTGACAGGTTATTTGGTGACTAACTCCGATTATTTGACTGGTAGGGTACATATGGATTCAAACTAAGAGGACACAGGTTTTAAGGTTTGAGAGCAGGAATGCTTAGAGTTGCTTGTTTTACTGGGGATTTGTTAATGCAGAGTCAAATTTTATAAATAAAGCGACGGACACATTTGGTGAAAGTTCCCAGATATAAGCTCTGAATAGAGACGTGTAGATTTTTACAACAGGGTACTGCTTCCTGTTATTGAATTTTTCCGAATCGCCTTTGGTTTGACGCTGAGGCTGTTCACCATATGTGTCTATTTCTTATGTCCATTGTTGTATTAAAAGAATAGAAATTTGAGGAGAGAAAGAAAAGTTTTAATTGCCTGAAGTCCGCAGGCCGTAACATGGGATTACAGAGTAAATAAAACACAATTGTGATGATGATAAGTCACTTTTTCTACCGATACTTGTAAAGGTAAAAATCAATAATTTGTATTTAAAAACATCTATTTTACTTTAAAAAGAACAAATTCGAAGTAAAGAAACAAGTAAACATTAAAAAAACTTCGGCCACATTGTCTTTAAACGTTCGTTCCTGCAGCGTGCGGCAGTTCTACTAGCGCGTGTCATGCCTTGTTTAACTCTTTAACGCCTACTGGTAACTATAATTACCAGAAACGCATTTAAGAATCCATAACTTATTCAAAAAAGGAGATATTTTCGTTTTCTTTGCATCACTGTAAAGGTGAATTTTTCTTCTAAAAAATGGTATATAGATTGTATGCAGATTCGGTTTAGTCTGTTTTTAGCTCAGTTTTAATGATAATATGTTTTGTCAAATTCCAAGTAGGTATAGTTAGCATTGTTACTGACATATAGAAGTGCACTATAATAAATGAATAGATTGATATCTGTTATAATTTTATACATTTGGAAGCTTTCTCAGATGCAAAATGTGAAATTAAAAGAATACAGAAATTCAAAATGGCGAATCTGGTATGGTAGACACGAAAACCAAGAAATCAATCTATTTTCGTGAAATCTGGTGACATACAGTTTTTTATGCGACGAAAAATGAAGGGACGATTGATTATCTAAATGGTGATCTACAGGGTTTTTCAATTGGTGCGGGTTGATGTTGGCAGCCTGTGGCGGCTATGTTGTTTTGGCGGCGTCTGTCTAACCTGTTGTTTATTATTCAGTCATTGATGCCAAATCACCATGACAAGTTACACGATTGAGCAGCACGTCCAAATGATAAAACTTTATTATCAAAATGAGTGTTCGTTAGTGCAAACGTTGCGCGCGTTGCGCCCATTTTACGGCAGACGCGGTGGCCCTTCAAAGTCGACTCTCCAACGTTTGGTGGCCAAATTCGAGACGACCGGTTCGGTAAACGATCAGCCAACACCCGTACGTCAAAGGAACGCCAGATCGGCCGAGAACATCGCCGCTGTAAGTGAAAGTGTGCAGGAGAACCCGAGGCAGTCAATTCCTCGCCGTGCACAAGAACTCGGCCTTTCGCAGATTTCAACTTGGCGAATTTTGCGTCGGGACTTGGGCCTGCACCCATACAAGATCCAACTGGCCCAGGAGCTCAAAGTTAATGACCATAGACAACGCCGTTTGTTCGCTGACTGGGCTTCGGAACATTTGGAAGAGGACCCCAATTTTGGCCGAAAAATCATCTTTAGCGACGAGACGCATTTTTGGATGAATGGCTATGTTAACAAGCATAATTTCACGACAAGTATATGGCACGACGCCAACCCACACGAGGTTCAACAGGTAGCAATGCATCCACAAAAAGTTACTGTTTGGTACGGATTTTGGGCCGGCGGCGTCATTGGTCCGTACTTTTTCGAAAACGACGTTGGTGAGGCCATCACCGTCAATGGCGAGCGCAACAGAACGATGATACCCAATTTCTTTTGGACCAAATTGAACGATATGGACGCAGACGACATGTTGTTCCAGCAGGACAGCGCTACGTGCCACACAGCGGACGCCACGATGGACATTCTGCATGAACGATTTGAGGTTAGGTTATCTCTCGCAGAGGTGACGTGAATTGGCTACCAAGATCGTACGATTTGACTCCGCTAGACTTTTTCTTGTAGGATATTCTGAAGTCGCAGGTCTATGCCAATAAGCCGCAATCGACCGATGTTCTTAAAGTCAACATAATCCAGGCCATCGCTCAAATTCAGCCGGATCTATGCGGCAGAATCATTGAAAATTGGGCCACTCGGATCCGTGCCACCGTGAGAAGCCGCGGCGGACATTTGAAGGATGTTATATTCCACACATAATGGCATACATGGGCCTTTCAAATAAAGAAATAATTTCGTTAATATCTCACACAGCTGGTTTTATTCCATTGCAACATCGACCCGCCCTTATTGAAAAACCCTTTATAAGATATTCTTCTGAAACAGTAAGCTTGACGCTCTGAATGATAAACTTCACTCACAAATACCAGGTCTGTAAATATAAAACCAGAATTTGCCTATAGATGGCCCCAGCTGTCAATGTAGTTACCGTCAAACCGTGTCATTGGCGTCATTTCCATTTGTTGACATCTGACAAAGATTTTCAACTCACAACAATATAAGTTTCATACAACAGCATAGTTTGTAATAGCGTTGAACATGTCGAATTTTGTGCCTGAAAGCTACGATTTGCGGACAGCATTGATTTTCTGTTACCATTTGAAGAAAACTGCTGCAGAATCGCATCGAATGCTTGTCGAAGCATACGGTGAGCATGCTCTTGGTAAATCACAGTGCTTTGAGTGGTTTAAAAAATTCAAACGTGGCGATTTTGACGTGAGAAACGAAGAACGTGGAAGACCACCGAAAAAGTTTGATGACAGCGAATAGCAAGCATTGTTGGATGAGGATTACGTTCAAACGCAACAACAACTCGCGGATCAATTAAATGTGACACGAGAAGCCGTCTCCATACGTTTGAAAGCCATGGGAAAGATCCAGAAGATGGGAAAATGGATTCCACATGAACTGAACGAAAGACAGCAGAAAAACCGAAAAACCACTTGCGAAATGCTGCTCGCCAGGTACAAAAGAAAGTCATTTCTCCATCGAATTGACTGGCGATGAAAAATGGATATATTTTGAGAATCCTAAGCGTAAAAGATCATAGGTAACTCCAGGCGAACCATCGACATCGACTGCAAGACCAAATCACTATGGACGGAAGACAATGCTCTGTGTTTGGTGGGATCAGAAGGGTGTGATCTGTTATGAGGTGCTAAAATCTGGCGAAACTGTTAATACTGAACGCTACCGACAACAAATGATCGATTTGAATCAAGCTTTGCGTGAAAAACGACCAGAATATCAAAAACGGCAACACAAAGTGATTTTGCTTCATGATAATGCACCATCACACAGCAAAACTGTCAAGGAAACGATTGAGGCGTTTAGTTGGGAAATACCTTCGCATGCGGTTTACTCACCAGACTTGGCTTCGTCCGATTACTACTTATTTGCATCGATGGGACACGCACTTGCTGAGCAGCGCTTCACTTCTTACGAAAATGTACGAAAATGGCTCGATGACTGGTTTGCCTCAAAAGAGCAACAGTTTTTTTGGCGTGACATCCACAAATTGTCAGACAGGTGGGAAAAATGTATAGCTAGCGATGGGTAATATTTCGAATAAAATATTTTTTATCATTTTCATACAATAAACGTGTATTTTCTATACAAAAATTCCGGTTTCATATTTACATACCTTGTATAGTAAAGTTTCAGCTCAAAAATTTCAAGCTGACTATCAGAGTTATTTCGTATAGATTACCCTTCATTTTTCTCTGTATAAGTTGCTCATCTCGTATATGTTTTCAGGATCCAAGTCATATTTACCAATAAACAAAAAACGAATGATAAGAAAACCAATATAAAATTCTGATATTTTTTTGGTTATCACTACTTATAGTCTCAGTTAAAAAAAATCAAATTTTATTCTTAAAACACTTATAAAAAAAGTCGGGCGTTAAAGGGTTAAAGACAAAAGCGAAATTTGATAGCTAGTGACGTGACACATCGATAAAATAGCATAATTGAATACTAAAAACAATTATCTAACATTATTTTCACAACTCAATTGCCTCAATCAAATAGAATTAGGATAAATAACATAGTTAATTAGAAAAAATAGAAAAATACATGGTGCGTCTATTAATTTGGCCAGGGACTGTATGTCGGCACGTTCCCACTCCTCAGATTTCTGTCATTAATAACTCGATAATTATTGCGAATCTCGCAAAACGATATGGGATTTTATGTTTGTCTTAACCCGCTTTATGTCTCCACGATCTCTACAACATTAGTTATGAGATACTTTGTACATTATTACTATATGAATGTAATTTTGTACATTATAGTTTCTTTTTCTTATTCTTTAATTCTATTTTTATTTTGTTTTTTCATTTATCCCTTTTATTTTAAATTTCTACAATTGTTTCTGAAAAAATAAAATTAAAATTAAAAAACTAAAGCTAATATGTTTTAATATTTATATTTGAACTATTAATTGATGGATCAATATTGATTTTAATTCACTATGTTTTGTTTAATTATATATCGTGATGTATAAATATCATGAGATGTATGTATTCACAGTGAAGCAATGTAAAGTGGACGGCAGTGTGACAGCGGAAGTAGATGAAGAAATGACTTTGAAAGCACCTAACCAGTGGAAGCCTTTGCTATTATTAATTCCACTCCGTCTTGGACTCAGTGAGATTAATCCTGTGTACATTAATGGACTTAAGGTAAACATACACACATACACACGCGCGCACAATGTGTCTCATCTAAAATGTTCATCTAAAATATCTAAGAAAAATCCGGAAAGGTGTTTTGGATAAAGAGAAAAAGAAAAAAAAGATGATAATATTTATCTGACTATGGAATTATTTCAGATTGCCTTGTTAAGATTATTTTTAATCTTATATTCTTTTTCTTAATTTTCAGTTTTTTAAAGAGGATTACATAGCTTTTTGAATATTAGGAACACAAAAAAGTTCTGAGCCCTTTTTTGCAAAATTCAAAATTTATTTAAAAATAAACAAAACTATATTAATCAACGAAATATTCCCCGTTTGCATCGATGACCTTTTGCCATCTTTCGGGCAGCTTGCGAATTCCCTGATGGTAGAAGCTCACCGGCTTCGAGGCGATAAAGTCATCAATGCATTTTCGTATCTCTTCAAGTGTCACAAAATGTGTATCAGCCAAGAAATGCTGCAGAGACCGGAATAGGTAGTAATCGGAAGGCGCCATGTCTGAGCTATATGCCGCGTGCGGGAGAAGTTCCCAGCCTAACGCAAAGATATGGTCCTGAGTCACTTTCGCAACATGTGGTCGGGCATTGTCATGAAGCAGTATCACTTTACGACGTCCTTTGCCAGTAAATGACTTCTTTTATTCAAACGCATCGCTCAAATTGCTCAATTGTTGCTGATAGCGATCTGCCGTTACTGTTTCACCCGCTCGGTAACAACTCGTAATACAATACACCTTTCCATTCCCATCATATGCAAAGCAAAACCTTCTTAGCGTGGATATTGGTCTTTGGCGTCGATGTCGAAGGTTGACCAGGGTCAACCCATGATTTTTTACGCTTCGGATTATCATAAAGTATCCACTTTTCATCACCTGTAATGATTTGGTGCAGGAAATCCTTTTTCCGGAACCTTGAAAGCAAAGTGAGTGCCGTGTCACGCCGTCGATTTTTGTTGTCTTCGGACAGTGCATGCGGAACCCATCTGCCTTCCTTTTTCCCATTGTATGTAAATGTGTGGAAATGGCTTGTCGCGTAACGCCAAGTTGCTCTGCAAGCTCCTTTTCAGTTTGTGCAGAGTTTATATCCAACAAAGCTTGCAGTTCGTCCGTTTCAATCTTTTGAGGGCGTCCAGCACGCGGTTCATCTTCAAGACTGAAATCTCCTTGGCGAAATTTTTGATACCACCTTTTACACGTAGCATAACTTACAGCGTTCTCTCCATATGCAACACAGATCATTTCAGTGGCTTAAGCAGCATTTTTCTTCAGATGAAACGCGAAGTGGATGGAAAATCGAATATGCTCTTTTGTTATTGCCATCGTGAACACTGCTGATTTTAAGGTTGTGTGCATCAAACGCCAAATCACACGATGTTTCGAAAGACCAAATGTCACTGCTTTAAAACCGCAAGGGGGCGGGAAAATTAAGGCAATTTAAATTGTGGTTTCAGTAGTATGAAATCTAGGGCTCAGAACTTTTTTGCGCTCCTAATATATATATTTCTATCCTTGAATACACTCCCACGAATCACAATAAAATCTTAGCAAATTGTATCGCTAGAAGCTGTCTCTTCCACAAATGTTCGTTCGTACGAACTCATTGAACGATTATTAGCTCACAGCTTTGCGCTGACAAGCTAATATCGTTAGCTACGCTAAAATAAACTGTTCCCGCGGCCGCGAGCGTCACGTGAAGAAGCTTATTCAACGTGACGCTTCCGTGGATATCCGTGGATGTGCTATCGGGCCCGCCGCGGAAGACCCGCAGCGCGGGTTATAAGCTCATCGCTGTTTCTTCTTTTCTCCAGTATTTATGTAGCTTCACTAGGTAACAGAATCAGTCATTTAGTAAAATGAATGTACGCTGGAAACATCCTTGGACATCTATCGTTTGCGGTCCTACGGGTTGTGGGAAAACGGTTTTCGTAAAGACTTTTCTTCGTTATTTACCCGTAATGGCGGATACTCTATTTTCGGAAGAATCCTATTTTATTATGCCGAGTGACAAGAGGCTTACCGGCAACTACAGCATGAAGTAGTGAAATCGGGCCGATGCATAATAGAATTTCGAGAAGGCTTACCGCGCACGGATGATTATTCAAACGACCCGCTTGTCGCGAAATTGGTGATAATTGACGATCTCATGAGGGAATCGTCATCATGCGAAGTAATTGTCGATCTGTTCACGAAGGGGAGTCATCACAAAAACCTTAGTGTTATACTCATTTCGCAAAATCTATTTCATCAAGGACGAGGGCAACGAGATATTTCTCTCAACACCAATTACATCGTGGTGTTCAAAAACCCCCGCGATCGTGCTCAGATTCGCCACTTGGCCAGACAGGTATGCCCGGAAGATTCAAAGCTTTTGGAAGAAGTTTACTATGACGCTACATCGTTTCCACATGGATATCTGTTGCTCGATCTGAAACAATCTACTCCGGATGAGTATCGGTTTCGTACATGTATCCTCCCAATCGATAATACACACTATGTTTACGTTCGACAGAGATCCACCAGAAGTTACGTATAAAACCCGTGCATGTGCTCATTCCGCGACAGTCTTGTCGTCGTAATGGCAATGGGTGGTGGAAGCAGAACGAATGCAAAAAAGAACGATAAAGCAGCAAGCGTGGCAAAACGATCCATCGATGAGAAAAACATCTCTCTTCTGAAGGCGTTGTATTATTTGACGGAGAAACAACGCGCTGCCTTTCTGCGAGAAGCTGACCGTGATTTCATCAGATGTATTTGCGAGTGCGCCTTTAACACGCTCAAAGGTAACGTACCGCTCGGCAGAAGGGAATAAAACCGTCTATCACATTACAAATCAACGTCATATCGCTAATAATCGTGCCGATTGGAAAGGTAAACGGAGAGTGATAGTGCAGCGTGGAGGATTTCTACTTTATCTGATTGGCCCTATACTCGGGGCTATATTATCCAAAATTATCGGTAATTGAGACTGTTCGCACTTGAACTATGGAAAGAACCAAGAAGATGGTACTGATTTTTACAGATAATCTTGAGAGATTGCAGCAGCACTGTCATATATCGCCGACCTCGGTGTCGTCGTCGTTGGCGTCTTCCTCGACTGCGATTCTCTCTGTTTTGACAGATAATTCCGCAACTGCGTTGAACATAGCATCAGTAGAGAATGAAAATACGGTGCGTACTCCGGGTTCCGTCCTATCGTGTCTCGGCGCAGAGATGCATAGAATTCTCAACTCTTCGGTCCTCGGAGGAGCATGGGAAAAATGGAGATTGTATAGAGAGGTGCTTCAGCTGTACTTTTTTCGGAGTGGGAAAAGCGCCGATTACGCGGAAAAAAAGAAAAGAAATCCGTTGTTAGTGGTGAGGTCGACGATAATGAAAATGCTGGGAAAAGAGGAGATACCCCTTGCGAAGATGACAAATACGCTGACGGAAACGCGGTAGAAGAAAACGCAGGTATAGATGCAAATGAAGATATTCCCAATATAGATACCGGCGTACATCGAACGTTGAACGTTTCTCAGCAGGCACGAGCCGATACACGTAGTTGTCACCACCGCACCAACGAACAGAAAAGTATCGGAAGAATACTGAATAAAGTGCCAAAGAATTACCGAGCTAAAGCGCGCAAGCTGCTGGCACATTTGTGTGATGCGGCGGTACCCGGGCGATTAAGCTGGGACATACAAGGAGTCCTGACAATAGATGATAGAATTCTGAGAGGATCGAATATCATCGACCTCTTGAACGACGCAGCTCGTGAACGAAAAACCAGTAGAGCAGTAGCGAGAGTACAGTTTGCACGAGAGTACAGTTGCACTTTTGCGTGAAGTGGGTACTCCTCCGGAATTTGTTGGAAATCGAGAATTACTGGAAGCAGTCACGGAAGAAAATGATCTTTCCGCGAGATTGAGAGAAACTCTTCCGAGAGGTAGCAGCACTCCACTCCCATCACCTAACGAGAAGCTTTGGTCTAAACGTAAGATTGCCCAGACGTCGCTTGAGGAAAAAGATCATGAGGATGGACGGGCTCTGTTTGTAACAACCAATGAGAATAGAAATAAAACGCAAATGAGCGGTGACACTTCTAAACCAACGAGTAAAAGACGCGTGATAGATTGGAATCCGTTAGAATTGAGTATAGCTTCTTCGCCGGCTAACAGCTATGCACATCGACTTCCACCAGCGAAAGGACGAACGTGCAAACGTACTATCAGAGACACGTCTCTCGCTGAAGAACGCGACGCAGAGCGTGTACACGCGACATTTATAACTTCCGGTCAATATAGGCGTAAAACGCGAGTGAACGACAAGGCTTCTAAATCAGCGAGTAAAAGACGTTCGAACAATTGGAACATACTGGAATGACCGACCTCGCAAAATTCTACAATGATCCTGCACACTATGCAGGATATTCTGCGATAAAAAATTTCTCGCGAGCAGCAGGACCTAGCTCCACGCGTGAAGAGATTATTCGTTGACTTCAGGCGCAGGATGCATACACACTTAATCGACCGACACGGCATAAATTTCATTACAGCGTCACGAATATCGACGATCTGTGGGAGGCTGATTTGGTCGAACTCGCTAATCTCCGAAATTATAATGAGGACTATTGTTACTTGTTGACAATCATCGATGTGTTTAGCAAATTTGTCTGAGTAGAACCAATACGAAATAAGACTTCGGCCAGCGTGACGGAAGCTTTTCGTCACGTGTTCTTAAGAAGCAGAGCGCGAGTATCGGTGTGGTTGCAGAGTGACAAGGGTAAAGAATTCATCGGTCATTTCAAAAATTTCTGAAGGAAAAGAATATAAGTTTCCGCACGGTGCGAAATCCTGATGTCAACGCAGCGGTGATCGAGCGCTTCAACAGAACGCTCAAAGAACGTTTATGGCGCTATTTTATACACAGGAATACACATCGCTACATAAATGTTTTGCAAGGCATCGCGCTTACAATCACACTCGACATTCCACTATTAAAATGGAACCGGCAAGCGTCACGTTGGAAAACGCATGCATCGCTCGTGAACATATAATACAGCGTTACCATCTTCTCGATAAACTCGATTGAAGAAATCATAGTCGTGGAGCTAAATACAAAGTGGGTACGCTAGTGTCAGTAGAGCGAAAGGAGTCTTTAAGAAAGGATATGAGGCGAACTGAACGGAAGAAATATTTCATATTCACCGTATTCTCGAATGACGAAATCCCCGTATATACGAACTGAGTGGTCTGTCAGGTGAAGTAATCGATGGGATATTTTGCGAGCAAAAACTAGCCAGGGTAAACAAAAACTTACAAGAAGAATAATTTATCGTGGATAAGGTGATACGACGCCGAGGACGAGGAGCTAACAAATAATTTTTCGTCAGCTGGCGGGGTTACCCTTCTAAATTCAATTATTGGATAGCTGCTTCGAATATAAAGCTGCATCCAAACCATGATGGAGGAAAACCAGTTTCTCATGATACTACCGAGCAATAGTAGCATGCGACGCTATCCAGAAGATACAACTACTTCGTTTATTACGGAATTGCCTCAAGAAGTGAAGCTGACTAGCTTATGGGAAGTTGTGCTTACCGAAATTCAATTTCCCTTTAGTTTTTTACACGTGCGTCCCGAGGAAGATACAGAACTCGCATTCATTTCATTGCCGCGTGAAAATATTAATACCAAAAACGCCAAACCAGTCATCATAAAAGGTGACGGTCATTTACCCAAATTCGGGGTTACCTGCATAACCTCCGGTGTTTTCATCACGGTGAGCGAACTATTACAGGCTTTAAACAACGCTAGCTTATTACTCAAAATACACATTGCCTGGCGCCAGGATCCTCATCACGGTGGTAAAGTAACGGTGTACTGCACATGTGATATTAAAGAATGCAAGTCTTCATTTCGTGAAGTTTTCCGACAAAGTGGCTCGTATGCTCGGTTTCGATATGTATAGACCGAACGAGGATTCATTCATCTCAACTTGCCGAAAATTATGCAGGGGCGTATAACATACCATCCCAATACTGATCATAATGTGAGTCTCCAGAAAGTTGGAGAAGGAAGGTTTTACTCTTTCATCACGTCAAAACTTGAACTTATGTCCGATGAACCAGCTAGTGCGGAGCGAGGTGTACCCGATAAACTCTTTGTTTATTGCAACATTTGTGAGTCCTATATAACAGGAGACATGTATTCTCCTCTTCTCCGTGTAGTCCCCGTCGAATACAACGGTGATAAATATGCTTAACATGGTGAAGCATTTTTCACCTCCGAATTATATACCATTGCGGTTACGTGTTTCCGTACGATCGAAATAGATATAAGAGACCAGGTTGACGAAAGAATACCATTTGAATTTGGGACGTTGACAGTTACATTACAATTTAGACATCGTGATTAGCACGATATGACACATTATTTAGAGTATTACGAAGCGCAATTCGGGGGAAGTCGCGGCGGTGGAATTCCACGAGTTTTTGCAGGATCGCAATATCGGCGTGGTCATGGTATCGGTAGTTTTCTCGGTGGTCTGTTTAGGCGTGTGTTACCTTATCTGACCAGTGGTGCGCGTGTCGTTGGAAAAGAAATTCTACGCGCAGGGATTAATATATTCGATGACGTGGAGAATAATACACCGTTGAAAGTAGCTGTTAAAACACGCCTCAAGGAATCAGGCTCACATCTCAAAAGAAGAGCGGAAGAACACATTAACAAACTGATGGAGGGGTCTGGATATAAAACTCCTGCGAACATCGGAGTCAGTTTCCTTTCGTCACGCTAAGCGGATACAGCGGTAAAACATCTGCACCCAAACGTCGAGTCAACGCTTTTAAATCAAGTAAGAGGAAAGTGACTCGAAAAAACGTACAGAGGAAAAAACGGGGTAAGAAGCTAGCGAGGAAACATTCCGACGAAGAAACATTCAGTGAAGAAAAGCGGAAGAGGACTTGCTAAACGTTAAGGAGTTATCAAGAAGCATACCGTGTCAAACTTTTTTCCTAAACAACAACAAATGTGTGCTTTCGAAGCATGTCCTTTCTTCATACGCATTCCTGCAAATGTTTAAAGAGTGAACTCGATCTCTTCACCCTACCACCTACACAAACCAGCATTGAGAGTTCACAATGGATTCACTACAAACCCGTGTCTTCTCTCACGGACGACGCGCCCGTCGAATTCGTCGTACCCGGGCATGGAGAAGAATACATTGATCTTGCTCACACCATGCTGTCGCTACGCATACGAGTAGAAGCGGAAACTGTAGCAGGAGCCGCCGCCGCAAAAGTAGGCCCAGTAAACCATATACTGCATTCGATGTTCAATCAAATCGACGTATATTTCAACCAAAAGCTCGTGTCGCCTCCAAACAATACTTACGCTTACCGCGCTTACATAGAGGCGTTATTAAATTATGCTTCACCAGTAAAAACCTCCCACCTGGCTTGGTGCCTGTGGCACAATGATACGGCGGGGAACATGGACGCTCTACCTGGAGCGACACCAATCAATCACGGACTCGACAAGCGAGCCGCTTTTATACAAGGAGAGCGAACGCTGGATCTCGTAGGTCATCTTCACTGCGACGTTTTCAATCCAGATAAATTTTTTATCAATGGTGTCGAAGTACGCATGAGGCTTGTTCGTTCGAAAGATTCCTTCTGTCTTATGGAGGGAAATACTATATCACGGATACGCGTTTTAGATACTACACTACTCATCAGAAGAGCTAGAATTAATCCAGGCATATTACTCGCTCATACAAAAATGTTGACCAGGACTACTGCTAAATACCCGTTCACGAGAGTCGAAGTTAAATCATTCACGATTTATAGTGGCGTCGTAGGAAAAAGACTGGACAACGTCATTCTTGGACAAATACCGAAGCGTATAATTGTCGGTTTTGTCGATAACAAAGCATTTAACGGTGCCCGACATTTAAATCCGTTCAATTTCCAGCATTATGGAATAAATTTCTTTTCACTATATGTCGATGGAACTTAAATCTCTAGCAGGCCGTTACAGCCAAAATTCTCTGGTAACGAGAT